>NW_027556180.1:134650351-134842851 GCF_003287225.1 Phascolarctos cinereus
TCTGAAACTTGAAAGAAAGGGGCAACCTTTATGGAAAGCACATCCTTCACTCCCTTACCAAACAATCATTCTTCCCATATTTCTCTTTAAAATGGAGGCTATTGCCTCAAAGACCATTGTAATGTTTGAGTTTGAGGGGTATTTTAAGTACATGAGAAATGGCTGAAGAGGAGAGGATGGTACCTCACCAAGGCACCTCACACATCTCCTGTCTGATTTCCATTGTCCCTTGGGAGAGAATGAATCTAGTCCCCTGCTACTTTGCTGAGGAAAGAGCAACAGTTCAATCATTTCATGTTAGAGTGCTGCCTGGTCATACTTTTCTGATTCTCGTGATTATGAACTGCTGTAAGTCATCCTGCAAACTCAACTCCCCATCTTCCACTGCCTGATTCCTTATTCCCAATAACCACAACCCCAATTTTCAACCCCAGAGCTACTTAGCCATTCTAATCTGCCTTCTGGAATTCCAATTACTAAGGCAACAAACTTGCCTTCATTTTAAACCTTTGCCTTTTCTGTTTCTTCCATCTTCTGTCTCTTATTGAGATCTGCCTGTCTTTTGATATCAGAGCATCCCAGCCTACATATTCCATCAATAGCCTTATTTTCACTTATTTCCTTATGGCTTCACTTTCAATTATTCCTTTGTGAAATTTGAGGAAAACTTGGAACAACATGGTGCTCCTGAGTAATCAAAAGAGAAATGAGAATTATGAGAGCAGAATTATATATATGTATATATATATATATGTGTGTGTGTGTGTGTGTGTGTGTGTGTGTGTGTGTATTTGAAACAGTTTCTATCACTATAACCAAACCTATCTGACAGGCAAGGCAGTTGCAAAAACAAACTTTTGAATAAGTAATAGTTTAAAGGAGATGAGAACAGCTGGCTGACTTGGAGGCAGATCTAAAAAATAAAATAGTACTGTATTGCATGTGTGAGGAACTGTGCTGCTAAAGCCATAAATAATGTAGAACTTTCATGTATCATAATAACTTAGTTGGCACACTGAATATCCTAAAAGAGCCATCCCTTGAGATGCCTCCCCAGAGAAAATTCCATCGCCTTGAAAACCATAATAGTTCCTTACATTGTGGTCCTCTGCCATCACCTGCCTAATGACTACATGAGTAATGTCTACTCAGTTCTTCTAGTTTTACCACCTAAGAAAAAGCCAAACAGTTTATACCACACTTTCCCATGACAGCTATTCAAATACTTTAAAACAATGGTTCTCAAAGTTTTGTCAAAAAAAAATAAAGCAAAAAAATGGACATCATCTAAACTCTTTCAGTGTGTCTGTGAAATCAAAACTATTTTCTTGGCAATAATAAGATATTATTTTTCTGTTAAAATACTCCTCGTTTTTCCAATTACATATCTGTGTGAGGCTAGATTTCCTTCATATGCTTCCCTCAAATCAATATATTGCCACAAATTAAGTAAAGAAGCACATAGGAAAATTCAATTGTCTTCAATTAATCCAGATATTAAAGAGATGTATGCAAAATTGTGTAAAACACTATCATTTTTCTCATTTATTTTTGAAAATGTAGTTATGTTAAGACATAATTGTTTTATTGTTTTCAAATAAATAAATGCTAAACATTATCCATTATATCTTTGAATTGAAGAGTAACAGGTACGGATCAAAAGTAGATATTGAAAAGAATACCGTACAAGCTACATTGTAAGTAACAGTACTCAAAAAGATCTTATGTACCACTATTTATTTTGTCACAGAATATTATTGTCATATTATATCATATTCAGGTGTTATATTTCATAATATTATATCATTATGTGATATACCAGTAGCTGCTATTAACTGTCCCTTTTTTAGAGTTTTGTCTCATTTTTTTTTCCTAGAAGGAATTAAAAGTTTGTACCCTAACACAGCTAGACATTCAATACTGACTGCATCCTTTTTCATTTGTTATTCTTTTTTTTCTTGCTATATTTCACTTTCATTATATGGAGGAACAAGCAAGAACTGATCCTTGTTGCATGGTTAATGTTTTATACACACACACATACATGCATACATACACACACATATATGTGTGTGTATGTATGTATATCTATATCTATATCTATCTGTACATATATGTATATATGTATGTGTATATATGTGTGTGTGTATATATGTGTATATATATATATATACACACACACATATGTGTGTGTGTGTTCATAAATACACGCACATTATTTACTGGTAAAGATGTTCTTTCTATGTAACCACTTATGCCTTCCACTTTACGAATGGTTGAAGATTAGCAGGATGAGAGGCTTTCGTAAATTCAGTGATCACCATTACTGTTATAACAGACATGACAGAAATAATCCAAGATTTCTAAGGGCTATGTCAGAAAAGTAGACAATAATATTGTATGATGGAAAGACTTCAAGTATGGGTTTGATAAAGTAAGGGGAAGTTGTTTCTGGCAAACTTAAAATTTAGCTCTACAGACATCCACATTTGTGAAATATTTGCAAATTTGAAAGTGTATTAGAAGTATTTTATTAAGTTATGCTTGAAATGTTTCTTGTAATATCTTTTTATTCTTATTTCTTCTTCATTCTGTATTGCTATTTGGTTTAATTATAATGAGTTTTGTTTTTCTTAAAACTATGAAATTATACTTCTAATTATTTTCTATCTAAATTATGAGCAAGGCTAGCAAGAAAGTTTCTGAAAAGCAAAAGATATGTTGATGAGCTGCCCATGAAATAATATCTAAATGCAATCTCAACAATCAAAAATTATGCTACAACAAATACCAAAGAGGTTCAAATTTTGTCTTATCTTTTTTGCATAGTTCGCAGATCTTTGCCATGATTCCAATGTAGCATCCTACACAGAAATTGTGATACAATTAATAATTCATGAAGCAGGGTTTTTTGATGAGAAAGAAAAAGTTACATTTTAAAGTGTCATTCAGCATTCCTAATGCCCAATACCTGTTAATTCTATCATTGAAAAAAAATATTGAAAATGAATTATTTTTGTTAGTGACATAACAATGTTAGGCTTCTGAGAAGTTAACAAATTATTATATCTTTAACTTTTTGATGATGAATGATATTTTACTACAAATTTTTGCCACCTATCATCATTTTCACATTGAAGACACTGTGAATTAAGTTAATTGCTGACTTAAGTGTCAAGTAATTTCTCTATTTATTGCTCATAATGACATCTGTCAAACGTATCTTCTGCAATAGATATTGATTTGCAGGCTACAATCATGCCCATGATGACTTGGTTTATTTTGTTTATCATAAGTACAGCAAAATACATGATAAATGTAACATGAAATGATATTCATCCATTTAGTTAAATATCCTTTGAGTATTTAGGATTCATTTTTTAGTGAGAGTATCAATATTGAAGTTCTTTCTATTTGTTACCATATGTATTCAGTAGTTGTTTCTCAAAAAAAAAAAATCACACCTTTAAAATATTGACAGTTAAATTAGTGTTTCTGCATCTTTTAAAATTTTATGAGTATTAGAAGTCAAATAACTACACACAACCACAACATTTTTCTACTACTCTGTCAATTTGATTACGGAAGTAGAAAGTGGCTACATCAAGCTGGGGAATGTTTAATATCTTATTTTTTTTTAAGTTTTTTACATCAAATCTTTTAATTTCATGCTCTCACATTGCTTCTCTATTTTCCTAGTTGAAGTTACTCTTTTATTTTCTTATTTTTTAATTAATTTATTTTTAAGTTTTCAACATTCACTTCCAGAAGATTTTGATTTCCAAATTTTATCGCCATCTCATCTCTCCCCTCACCCCAAGATGGCATGCATTCTGATTAACCCTTTTCCTAATCTGGCCTCCATTCTATCTCTCTCCCCCTTCTCTTATCCCCTTCCCCTTCAATTTTCCTGTAGGGCAGGATAGATTTCTATGTGTCATTGCCTGTATATCTTATTTCCCACTTGCATGTGAAAACAATTTTTTTTAACTTTTGTTTTTAAAACTTTGGGTTCCAAATTTTCTCCCTTCCTCCCTCCTCACCCACCCTCATTGAGAAGGCAAGCGTCTCAATACAGGTTATACATCTGTAGTCATGGAAAACACTTCCATAGTAGTCATGTTGTGAAAAACGAAGTGTATTTCCCTAATCCTTTTCTGCCCCTCATTTATTCTATTCTCTCATTTGACCCTATCCCTTCTTAGAAGTGTTTGCTTCTGATTACCCCCTCCCCTCTATCATCCTCCTGCTCTCTTGTCCCCTTCCCTCCCTATTTTCCTGTAGGGAAAGATAGATTTCCATACCCAATTGAGTGTGTATATTATTCTCTCCTTAATTCTCCAATGAGAATAAGATTCACTCATTCCTTCTCACCTTCCTCCATTTCCTCTCCACTGCAAAAGTCTTTTCTTTTCTGTTTTATGTGAGATGATTTATCCCATTCTACCTCTCTTTTTCTCCTCTTCATATAGTCCTCTCATCCCTAAATTTTATTCTCCAAATATCACCCCTTCATCTTCAACTCACCCTGTGCCCTCTATCTACCTCTCTGTCTCTCTCTCTGTCTCTCTCTCTCTCTCTCTCTCTCTCTCTCTCTCTCTCTCTCTCTCTCTATATATATATATATATATATATATATATATATATATATATATATATATATATATATATGTATATATATGTATATATATACGTATATATATGTATATATATGTATATATATATATGTATATATGTATATATATGTATATATATGTATATATGTATATATATGTATATATATGTATATATATGTATATAATATGTAACTATATATAGTTACATACACACACACACACATATATATATGTACATACATACACATACATACACATACATATAAATTTTTCCCTCCACCTACTCTAATACTGACAAAGGACTCATGAGTTACAAATATCATCTTTCCATGCAGAATGTAAACAGTTCAACCTCAATAAGTCTCTTATGATTTCTCTTTCCTGTTTAACTTTTCATGCCTCTCGAGTCTTTTATTTGAAAGTCAAATTTTCTATTCAGCTCTGGTCTTTTCATCAAAAATGCTTGAAAGTCCCCTATTTCACAGAATGACCATTTTTTCCCCTGAAGGATTATGCTCAATTTTGCTGGGCACGTGATTCTTGGTTGTAATCCTATCTCTTTTGCCCTCCAGGATATTATATTCCAAGACCTGTGGTCCCTTAAAGTAGAAGCTGCTAAATCTTGTGTTATCCTGATTTTGTTTCCACAGTATTCAAATTGTTTCTTTCTGGCTGCTTGCAATATTCTCTCCTTGACCTGGGAACTCTGTAACTTGGTTAAAATTTGCATAGGAGTTTTCCTTTGGGAAATCTCTTTCAGGAAGTGATCAGTGGATTCTTTCCATTTCTAGTTTGCCCTCTGGTTCTAAAATATCAGGGCAGTTCTCCTTGATAATTTTTTGAAAGATGATGTCTAGGCTCTTTTTTGATCTTGGCTTTCAGATAGTCCAATAATTTTTATGTTCTCTCTCCTGGATCTATTTTCCAGGTCAGTTGTTTTTTCCAATGAGATATTTCACCTTGTTTTATATTTTTTCATTTTTTTGAATTTGTTTTACAGAGTCTCAATTTCTCATAGTCACTAGCATCCAATTGCTCCATTCTAATTTTAAGGAAGTATTTTCTTCAGTAATCTTTTGGACTTCCTTTTCCATTTGGCCAATTTTGATTTTTAAGGCATTCCTCTCCTCATTGGATTTTTGGACCTCTTTTGCCATTTGGGTTAGGCTATTTTTTAACTTGTTATTTTCTTCAGTATTATTTTGGTTCTCCTTTAGCAAGCTGTTGAGTTGTTTTTCATGATTTTCTTGCATCACTCTCAGTTTTTCCTCTACTTCTCTTACTTGCTTCTCAAACTCCTTTTTGAGCTCTTCCATGGCCTGGTACCAACTCATATTTTTCTTGGAGGCTTTGGATGTAGAAACTTTGACCTTGTTGTCTTCTTCTGGTTGTATGTTTTGATCTTCTTTGTCACCAAAGTAAAATGCCATGGTCTGATTCTGTTTGTGAGGTTTGGTCATGATCCCAGCCAATTACTTGAGTTTTAAACTCTTTGTTAATGTAGGGGTCTGCTTTCCAGCAAGGAGAATTTATTGTCCCAGGCTTTGGGGGGTTGCATACAGCTGTTTTCTGAGATACTTCTAGGGACCTGTAAATTTTCAGTTCTTCCAAGGTGCTATTATTAAGTGTGCAGTGTTTACTTCTTTCCTGGCTTGTGCTCTGGTCTATGAGTTCCCAAAAGCACTCTTTTCTGTCTTAGAACTGTGAGGAGGATTTTCTCTGTACAACCACTACAAGCTTCACCACTCCAGCTCTCCTCCTCCCCCCAGGAGCACCACCCAGAACTGAGACCCAGATCCAAGCATGGGTAAAGCAAGAGAATCCTGCACCAGCAAAGAGATCCCTGCAATCCCCCTCTTATCAGCCACTTATTCCCCCCTCAGACTGTGTGCTGGAGGCTCTTGAGGCAGCCTCTGCCCCAGGTCCAAGCTCTGGGACTGGAGTGGGGACCACACTGCACTTCTCTCTCACCACAGACACAGTCTCTTCCTACTGACCTTTTAAGTTATCTTAGGCATTCATGGGTTGAGAAGTCTGGAAACTGCCACAGCTATCCTGTGATTCAGTCCTCTGAGGCCTGCACGCCCATGCCAAACTGTCTTCCTCTCCCAGCCTGGCGCGATATACCTTTAGGATCAACCATCCAGGTTGTCTTGGGGTGGAAATTTGTTTCACTCTGTCTTTTTGTGGTTTCTGATGCTTTAGAATTTGTTTAGAGTCATTTTTTACAGCTATTTGGAGGGGTTTGGGGGAGAGCTCAAGCAAGTCATTGCTTTTACTCTGCCATCTTGGCTCTGCCTGCTGAATGTTGAATATTTTTAAATGATTTCCAGGTACTGTGCCCTATATAGCAACATACAAATGGGCATGCATACATATAGATAAATATGTTATTAATATATTTACCTATACACACATACACATGTAAGTATAAACGTATTTAGGTACACACACATGCACACCCACATCCACATCCACACACAGACACACACTCATATCTCTCATATGCAATTGCTCTGTACAAATTCTTTGTACTTCCCTAGGCTGTCAAGCACCCAAAGAAACCTTCAGACTACAAAGAGATATTCAAATTAGACTTTTATGTGTACATTTATCCATACTGGTAATTAAGTAAATTATATTTCTGAGACAAGGTCTGTATCCATAAATTATATCTATGCAATCCATTTTAATATGACTGAACCTTTACCTCCATTCTAAAATTAATACCACTCTCTTGAATTTTTTTTTTGTCCCTAGAAACATATCCATATGTATGATATTAAAGCTAGAAAGGATTTTTGAGATCATTTAATCCAACTCACTGATTTCACCTATGAGAAAACAAAAAATCTAAATGATTTGTCCCATGTTACACAATAATGAAGTAGAAAAGCCAGAACTAGAACTTTATTCTCTTAACTCCATTTATTTTTGTTCCCTACTCTTCAATCAATAGAAATTTTACCTCATAATTTTCAGTATTGTTTCTGTGGCCCAGATATTCTCATTCTCCATTTTCTGCCTCCCCCTTACATTCCCCAACTACATTCCTCAAGGAACTGGCAGAAATTTCAGTAGATGGTATGTTGATTCAGCTTTATTTGTTGCCAGAAATGGAAAGAGAAAAATCTAGCTGCTGGTCTCTTTTCTCAAAGGTCAATAATATAATAATGTTCTACCCTCCCCTCCAGTGGAAAATTAGTGTAATTCTTTGAATGCTTTGAATCCACAACTGTTTCTCCTTCCATTTTGTACCTTACTTCAGACTTAATAACATGGTATTATAACTAAAATGGCTACATTTTCTTCAAGTTATCTTCTACTGAGGAACATTTGCCTTAAATGATGTGATTACTTTCATTGACATTTTGAAGTCAGATTAATATATAATGGATAAGTAATAAATTGTCAGGTATGCTACAAAATTAAAATAGGATAAAATCTATTTTATACTGTTAGGAAGAAGGTATATTCTTTATAAGTTTTGTTAATCATTTCTTTAAATATTTCTGTGCATAATAACATAAGATATAACATAAAACTAGTCACATTATTACTTTTCATGACTGTTGTTCCATAGAGTTATTGTTGCATAGAATTAGAAACATTGTGCATATATCAGCTATTTTAAATGTAATAACAAAAACAAGTAATACAATGAGATTTTACTAATATATTCAATATTATGAATATGAATATTTATAATATATAATGCTAAATATATGTATTAATCTATATGATATATAATATAGAAGTATATATGATGTGCTGATCTGCAGGCAGAAATACACATATGTATGTGCACATTACGCAGATAAATATTTGCATGTATATCTACACTTACATGCACTTATATATGTATATATACACATTTACACACATACATATATACACATAAATATACATGTATATATACATATGCATATATACACATAAATGTACATGTGTGTGTATATATATATATATATATATATATATATATATATATATATATATATATATATATATATATATACACATATACATATACATATACATACAAATATGCAGATACTTATAGAAATATGCAGGGTAGCTAGGTGGTAGAGTGGATAGATCACTGGGTCTAGAGTCAAGATGACTTGATTTCAAATCAATAGTACATTAAACCAAACCGTTATTTGCACCATTTGCTGATTTGAACGCATACATATAAATATATGTGTATATGTCTGCATGTATGCCTGAATGTTATAGGCTCTTCCCTCATGATTAAATTGGCATCTTCTGGAACAATCTCAGCATTTTTTCCTGCTTGTTGTTATTATTATTCCCTTTACAAACACACTGCACCTTTATTGGTAAAGTTTAAAAATAGCCTCACTGGGGAACATTAAAACTTGACATAGAGACTGACAAATGTCAAGTAATGTTATAGATGCACTGAAGCACTGGAATAACTCAAAGCCTAATGTATGTGGACTGGGTGAGTAATTGCAAACCTTATACCAGAAATGGAATGACATCTCTATTCCAGTGAATAGACCACCATTTTGTTTCTTCAGCAGTTGTAAATTAAAATGAACTTGATGCAACGATATTATGGTGAGACAACCTAATGCCTTCAGAAGGCTGAATGGAATCAAAAGGAATAAAGATTCAGCTTCACTGCATATTGATGTACACAAACGCAGACATAACTCCATCCACTGTAATATTACGAACCATTTTTAGCTTGAACAAGGGCCAAGAACATATCACAATATGGTTTATATGTTGAAGAAATGAATTATAGTCACTTTCCCAGTTGAAATTTTATGTAGAATTATAGGTATGTGATCATAATGATGAAAACTAAAATTTGGCAAAAATCTCCAGAATCTTATACTTTCTCTGAAAACTACACATGAGATCTTTAATTTAGTGATGAATTTGTATTTTCGTCCCTTCCCTATCAAAGCACCTGTGTTTTGAGCATGACTTGTGGGGGCAGATTAATTTGGAAAAAAAAAATACTAAAGCTCTTATGAGTTTTCTTTGGTTTCATTCCAAACAAGTTGGGATTCAATACGAAGTGGATTAAGCTCATGCAATACAGCAAAAATAGACAGATGGAAACTGTACAATTAGTATAGAAATGATCTGTCTTCTGCGGGAATCTACAGAGGGAGGCAGCATATTGCCACAAGAAGTGTACTGAATCCATCAGAGGATGCAGGTTCAAGTCCTCATTCTGCTACATATGTAACTTTGGGAAAATCACTTCTACTTGACCACTCAGGGCCCTTGTTTCATAATACAATGAGGAGATTATTCTAGATGGCTTCTAAGGATTCTTCTAGATTTAAATTTGTGACTTTTTTTTTCTTCCAACATTTCCTTGATTTCTTCCTTAACAGAATCTAAGAATTGTTTTATCTGTATTATTATAATTAGCCAAATTTTCTGGGACACATTTTAAGAATTTAATTTTTAAAACTTTAAATTTAAGAAAATATAGTTCCATTTATATATTTAGTTGTTTATTTTAGATTTTATAAATCAATATTTATTTCAAAGATATAGCAAGAACTAATACATAAATATTTCCTTCAATAATTCTGGAGCTTACTCTCACTGTACCTTCATCTCTTGCAAGTAGGTTAAAAAATTAGTTTCTATATACCATTGATCCAACCAAGTTCCTATCCAAAGTCATCACAATTGGCATATAAACTCTTCTTTCAGTTTTTTGCAGCATAGGTTGAGAAACTCATGCCTGGAGTTCCAAACTGAACCTCAAGGCTTCAGTGTTAGGTTTCCTGAATCATCTAGCTTAGAACTCCGCTTCTGAAATGCCATGGAAATGTAAGTGTCCTCAAGATGATCTTTTAAACTCATCATATCATGAAGTTCCAATCTCTCCACCTAGAACATGAACAAACAAAAAAAGCCAAGGATGAAGGCCCATTACTTAGAGATCCATATGGCTCCACAGGGAAGGAAGACCCTAAGACTTCCCCCTCTAGTGTTTCTCATTGGACCAGTGTTTGAGCTTTCAATATTCAAATGTAACACAACTTTTCAATAAGAGTATCAATTGTCAAGTCATTTATACTGTTTTGATTTAACAGATATGTTCATGGCTAACATATTACTCACTTTGAAAGACTTAAGATCTCTGATCAACACAGTGATCAACTACAAATCCAGAGGCCTCATGATGAATCATACTATCCACCTTCTGATAGGTTATAGAATCAGAGGGCCAATTGAGAATTATTATTATTATTATTATTATTATTATTATTATACTGTGTGGGATTTCTTTTGTTTGACCTTTGTTTATAACAGATTTTCTTTTTCTTACTTTTTCAATATATTAGAATAAAAAGAGAGAATCCATTTAAAATTTTAAAGTAAGGGATAGGTTAGGTTAATAAAATGATAAAAATGAATTTATTGCTTACTTTTCAAACCACAGCTGTAGTTTTATAGTGTTTGCAAAGGATTCTGTTATTTGACCAGGATATTTCTTCCTTACTGATGTTGATAAGAGTTTTTTTTTTCCACTCAGATTTTTCATGGTGGTAATCGGACTAGAAATAATTCATCACATTAAAACAATGGCTTTTGTTTTATGAAGATTTTAGTCTAAAATGAAAAAAAAAACAATTAAAGAGAACAATGCACTCCCCTAACTATGCATATGTATTTTTCTTGAGGAAGAAGTGGAGGTTGCTTTGGAGAGATAACATGGATATTAAAAAAAAAAAAACTTCTTTAAAAACAAATGTTTAAGAACTATTTTAGAGATATGTTTGTCTGATCTCAGTTATGCACTATATTAATCCCCTTCTGTGTTAAATACTTATCCCCTCACCTTGCTTTGTTCTTGGTCATGGATAAGATGATTTAGTTTGAAAACTAATTGAGGAAGGTGAATATATAGGTGTTTTACATATTTATTTGGAAATTCCACAATGATTATTTTTATAAATATCTTGCTGATTTTCAGTTAGGTATGTAAACTGCAACAATGACTAGAATAATAAATATATGAAACAAAAAAAAAATAAATGAAAGTGTCAAAGTTCAAACCATATTTACTTGTTTTCCTTAAATATAGCTCCACTTTACAATGTATGCTCATGTTTACAAAATAATTTTCTTCCAAAGGGTGTTAGGAAGTAGACAGTAAGCAGAGCCAAGATAACAGAGTGAAAGCAGTGACTTGCTTGAGCTCTCCCCCAAACCCCTCCAAATACTCATAAAAAATGGCTCTAAACAAATTCTGAAGCAGCAGAACCCACAAAAAAATAGAGTGAAACAAATTTCCAGCCCTAGACAACCTGGATGATTGATCAGAAGAGGTGTATTGTGCCAGGCTGGGAGGGCAGCATGGGAGCACAGACCGCAGCAAACCTGGAGCAAGCCTCAAAGGACTGAATTGCAGGCAGCTGTGGAGGTTTCCAGACTCCTCAATCCACCAATGCCAAAGACAACTTAGAAGGTCAGTGGGAAAAGTTTGTTTCTGTTGGTGCTCAGAGAGGAAGGCGGGGTTTCAGCTCCATTCCCCAAGAGCATGGCACTGGGGTGGGGAGCAGCTGCTTCCCAAAGCTTCCTGGCCCACAGACTGAGGGGGAATCCAGTGGCTGATCAGAGAGAGATTGCAGAGATCTCTTTGCCAGTGCTGAGGCAGGAATCTCTGGCTTTGCCCATGTTTGGATCTGGGTCACAGTTCTGGGTGGTGGTGCTGGGGTGAGGAGGAGTGCTGGCTTGGAGGAGCTCGCAGTGGCTGTGGAGAGAAACCCCTCCTCACAGTTACAGGTCAGAAAAGAGTACTTGTGGTCATAGGCCAGGAAAGGAGTAAACACCTCGCCCCTTATCATACCACCTTGGAAGAACTGAAAATTTACAAGTCCCTACAAGTATTTCTGAAAACAGCTATACAAACCCCTGAAGCTTGGGACAGTACACTCTCCACATTGGAAGTAGACTCTTACCTTAACAAGGAGTTTAAAACTCAAGTAATTGGCTGGGATCATGAGCAAGCAGCACAAAAAGAATCAGACTATATTTCTTACTTTGGTGAAAAAGAAGATCAAAATATACAACCAGAAGAAGACAACAAAATCACAGCTCCTACATCCAAAGCCCCCAAGAAAAATAAGAATCAGTCCCAGGCCTTGGAAGAGCTCAAAAGGGATTTTGAGAAGCAAGTAAGGGAAGTAGAGGAAAAACTGGGAAGAAAATGAGAGTGATGCCAGAAAATCATGAAAAACAAGTCAACAGCTTCCTAAAGGAGATCCAAAAAAATACTGAAGAAAATAACACCTTAAAAAAAACAACCTAACCCAAATGGCAAAAGAGGTCCAAGAAGCCAATGAGGAGAAAAATGCCCTAAAAAGAAAAATTGGCCAAATGGAAAAGGAAGTCCAAAAGATTACTGAAGAAAATACTTCCTTAAAAATTAGAATACAGCAATTGGAAGACAGTGACTTTATGAGAAATCAAGACACTGTAAAACCAATCTAAAAGAATGAAAAATTAGAAAACAATGTGAAATATCTCATTGGAAAAACAACTGACCTGGAAAATAGATCCAGGAGAGAGAATTTAAAAATTATTGGACTATCTGAAAGCCATGATCAAAAAAAGAGACTAGACGTCATCTTTCAAGAAATTATCAAGGAAAACTGCCCTGATATTTTAGAACCAGAGGGCAAAATAGAAATTGAAAGAATCCACAGATCTCCTCCTCAAAGAGATCCCCAAGGGAAAACTCCTAGGAATATTGTACCAAATTCCAGAGTTAGCAGGTCAAGGAGAAAATATTACAAGCTGCTAGAAGGAAACAATTCAAGTACTGTGGAAACAAAATCAGGATAACACAAGGTTTAGCAGCTTCTACATTAAAAGACTTCAGGGCATGGAATATAATATTCTGGAGGGGAAAGGAGGTAGGATTACAACTAAGAATCATCTACTCAGCAAAACTGAGTATAATCCTTCAGGGGAAAAAATGGTCATTCAGTGAAATAGAGGACTTTCAAGCGTTCTTGATGAAAAGACCAGAACTGTATAAAAAATTTGACTTTCAAATACAGGACTCAAGTGGAACATGAAGAGGTAAACAGGAAAGAGAAATCATAAGAGACTCATTAAGATTGAACTGTTTACATTCCTGCATGGAAAGATGATATTTGTAACTCATGAGAATTTTGTCAGTATTAGGGTAGTTGAAGGAAAAAAAAAAGTATGTATGTATATTTAGATAGATAGAGGGCACAGAGTGAGTTGAAGATTAAGGGGTCATATGTGGAGAATAAAATTAAGGGATAAGAGACGATGATACTTGGAGAAGAAGAAAGGGAGAGGTAGAATGGGGTAAATTATCTCACAAAAAAAACAACAGAAAAGAAAAGTCTCTCACAGTGGAGGGGAAACAGGGGAAGGTGAGAGGGAATGTGGGAATCTTATTCTCACAGGATTTGGCTTAAGAAGAGAATAACATACACATTCAATTGGGTATGGATATCTGTCTTACCCTACAGGAAAATAGGGGGAGAAGGGGAAAAGACAGCAGGGGGGTGATAGAGAGGAGGGCAGATTGGGAAAGAAGGTAATCAGAAGCAAATACTTTTTAGGAGGGACAGGGTCAAAAGAAAGAATAGAATAAATGGGAGGGCAGGATAGGATTAAGGGAAATAGAGTTAGTTTTTCACAACATGTCTACTAAGGAAGTGTTTTGCATGACTGCACGTGTACAACCTATATTGAGTTGCTTGCCTTTTCAGTGAGGGTGGGTGGGGAGGGAGGAAGGAAGAAAATTTGGAACTCAAAGTTTTAAAAACACACGTTTAAAAAAAATGTTTTCACATACAACTGGGAAATACGAAATACAGGAAATGGGGTACACAAGTCTATCCTGCTCTACAGGAAAATAGAAGGGGGAGGGGATAAGAGAAGGGAGGGGGGAGAGATAGAAGAGAAGGCAGACCAGGGGAAGGGGTATTCAGAATGCATGCCATCTTGGGGGGGAGGGGTGCGAAATTTGGAACTCAAAAACTCGTGGAAGTGAATATTGAAAACTAAAAATAAATAAATTTAGGGGCAGCTACATGGCGCAGTGGATAGAGCACCAGCCCTGAAGTCAGGAGGACCTGAGTTCAAATCCGATTTCAGACCAAACACTTGACACTTACTAGCTGTGTGACCTGGGCAAGTTGCTTAACCCCAATTGCCTAAAACAAACAAATAAATAAATAAATAATTAGATAGGTAGATAGATAGATAGATAAATACATTTATTAAAGCAAAAAAAGTAGACAGTACAAGTATTATTAACCACACTTTATAGATGAGGAAATTGATGTCCACAGAATTTTATCAATTTTGGAATGATCAAACAGCTATTCAATCGCAAAGTCAAGAATCAAATCTGACACTTACTAAACTGTGTAGCTCTCATCTTAGTACTTCTCTGAACTTTAGTGTCCTCATCCTACATTAGAGACATCATTGTGGGCAAAGCACTTGTTTTTAAAACTTGAAGCATGACATAAATATGAACTGCAACTATCATATGTGTTATATGCATAGAGAAGTTTTATTGATAAGGTTAACTAACTCAAAAGATGGTTATGCTAATAAGGAAGCTGATATTTGTGAATTAACTGAGGTCATTAGGACTAAAGCCAGTCAGGAATCCACATTAAATTCAGCACCAACATGGAAAGTCCCTGGGCAAGGTGGGAGCATCAAGCTGCTCAAGGAAGGGTGAACTGGTTCATGTTAGGAACAATAAATTAAAGTTCATTTTTAGCATTGACTGAGAGGCATATAAGCTTTGACATGGCCCATATGCAACTTGATCCAGTTTGCCCTACCATTGAGCAGCTTGGTGATTCATGAGTTTCACATTATTGCTGACAAATTTTGTGTGGTCACCTGTTTGGTTTAGTTCTACTGAAGTTCAGAAATCTCGACCTCATGTAATCTACTAGCTTTTTGCTTCTCTGAAAATTAGCAACCTCATTTGAAATTAAAGATAATAAAAATAACAATGATGACAATAACAATAATACTTGCCCTATTTGTTTCAAAAAGTTTTTTTTTTTTTTTTAGTGAGCAAGCCACTTGGTGAAGTATAAAGCACAACAGAAAAGTGAGTAATTAATATTATAATTATAATATGCATATGCATATGGAAATGGTTCTGGTAGGCATGTCAGAGCTCAAATTAACAAGTCTAATACATCAGCTTGTAAAAGTGTTCCATGCTAGTTTGAGTAGAATGCTCATGAACAATATTTCTGAACATTAATTAGTGCTATTTCTTTTTTTTTTCCTTTTTTATTAATTTATTTTGATTTATCAGCAATCACTTCCATAAACTTTTGAGTTTTAAATTTTTATCCCCCTCCCTCCCTACCTCACTCCCCAATACAGCACACAATCTGATATAGGCTATACATATACATTCCTATTCAACATATTTTCACATTAGTGATGTTGTTAAGTAAGAATTAGAACCAATAGGAGGAACCACTAGAAATAGGAAACAAAACACAACAGAAGAAAAAAAGAAATTAGCAAATAGTATGCTACAATCTGCATTCAAACTCCGTAGTTTTTTCTTTGGATGTGGATAGCATCTTCCATAAGGAGATCTTTAGAGATGTCTTAGATCCTTGTATTTCTGAGAAGGGTTAAGTCTATCAGTATTAGTACCTGATGATGTTATTACCTTCTTGAGCCAAATCTGATAAGAGTCAGGTTCAAACTATGCTCTTCTCCCTCCCATCTTTCCCTCTGCTGTAACAGGTTTTTCTGCCTTTTCCTGTAATGTAATTTACCCTTGTCTGCCTCCTTCTTTCCTTTAGTCTCACTACATTTTCTCATTTAGATCAGATTAGTCCACTTACTTGGATCCATTTAACCCACTTGATTAGATTTTTTATTATGATTACATCAAAGTCAACTTATGTATACCCCTTTAACATGGTGTAACAACAATACAGTTCTCAAGGGTTACAAGTATCATATTCCCTTGTAGGGAAGTAAACAGTTTGCCCTTATTAATAACATGTTGTTTCTTTCTGTCCCATTTACCTTTTTATGTCTCTCTAGAGTCTTGTATTTGAAGGTCAAATTTTCTGTTGAGCTCTGGTCTTTTTATCAGGAAGGTTTGGAAGTCCCCTATTTTGTTGAATATCTGTCTCCTTCCCCGAAATATCATGCTTATTTTTTCTGGGTAGTTGATCCTTGGCTGCATTCCAAACTCCTTTGCCTTACAGAATTTCGTGTTCCATGCCCTAGGGTCTTTTAATGTAGAAGCTGCAAGGTCCTGTGTAATCCTGATTGCAGTTCCCTGATATTTAAATTGTTTCTTTCTGACTGACTGAAGTATTTTCTCTTTCATCAGGTAATTTTGGAATTTGGCTACTATATTCCTTGGAGTTTTCAATTTGGGATTTCTCTTAGGCAGTGAGCGGTAGATTATTTCTATGGTTATTTTACCTTCTGGTTCTAGGACTTCAGGACAGTGTTCCCTTATGATTTCCTGAAAGATACTGTCCAGGCTCTTTTTTTGATCATGATTTTCAGGTAGTCCAGTAATTTTTAAATTGTCTCTCCTGGATCAATTTTCCAGGTCAGTTGTTTTACTGATGGGGTATTTTACATTTTCATCTATTTTTTTTCATTTTTTTTTGTTTCTGTTTGACTGATTCTTGCTTTCTCATAGAATCATTAATTTCCATTTGTCCAATTCTAGTTTTTAACAGATTATTTTCTTCTGTTAGTTTTTGTACTTCCTTCTCCAATTGGTCAATTGTATTTTTAAGGGATTTGTTTTCTTCAGTGTACTTTTTTTCCAGTTGGACAACTATATTTTAAAGGACCCTTCTACCTCTCTCATTTGACTTTTAAAATCTTTCTTGAGCTCTTCTAAGAAGGCTTTTTGGGCTTCAAACCAGTTCATATTCCCTTCTGATGTTGCAGATGTGGATTTGTTGACAATGTTCTCTTCAGAATTTCTGTCTTGATCTTCACTCTTCTCATAATATGAATCTATGGTACATTTCTTTTTACTCATGGTGTTTCTTTATTCCCTGGCCTTTAAAGAGATTGTGCTCTCCTGCTGGGGCACAGAGGGCACTGACCCAAGCTTCTTGTGTTGGGAGCTTAGGTCTTGGTCACTGGCTTTGTGTGCTGGGGCCTCTTATTTTGGCAGTTGGAGGCTGTAGGTTTCTGGCAGCTTACCCTGTGTTGGGTTGCAATCAGCAAGGCTAGAAGTTTCAGGCAATTCCAGGTTGCCTGCTTTTGCTTTCCTTTAGCTTTCTTCAGCTTGTTTTAGATGGGTGCTACTGGGTGTTTATCTGCCTGGGGCCTCTTAGATCTGCTGAGGCACTGGGAGACTCCTTTGCTGTAGAATGCCTAGGCACCTGGTGGGTTTCTAAGCTGGTTTCCACTGGTTCCCCCACCCTCACTGAGGCACTCAGAGGTCCAGATGTTGGTGTTTCCTTGCTCTACCACCTGGGCTTCAGGATCTCCTCCTGGTTGGCAGTTGGAGGCTGTAGGGTTCTGATAGCTTATCTGGTGTTGGGCTGGAATCAGCAAGGTGGAACTTTAGGTTGCTTTCTTCAGCTCCTTTCAGATGAATGCTGCAGGATATTTATCTGCCAGGGCCCTTTGTAGTGATGATTCCCTTATTTTTGCTGAGGCACTGGGACACCTATTTGCTGTAAAATGCCGAGGCACCAGGATCTCTTCCTGGTGTGCTAAAGTGTGGCTTTCTGCTAGCTAGTTGAGGATTCCCCCCCACTTTGGTACTGCTCCCCTTCCCCCAGGGTAAGAGAGGCCTTTCCCCTTGATCCCTCAAACTACCTGGGCTCCCCATCTTTCTTCTGGTTCAGCTGTTCCAGGGTTTTTTTGGGGCGATATTTTCTGGGTTTTCAGAGGATGATGGGGGGGTGAGAGTGACTACCTTTTTACTCCACCATCTTGGCTTCTGGAAGTGGAAGTCTTAAATTTCTTTTTCAAATATGGGGTTATTTAGGCATTCCATTTCCTGATCTGTAAATCCAGGTAGTTCATATTTTTGTGAATATTCATCTATTTCTCTCAGATTGTCAGATTTATAGAAATATAACTGAACAAAATATTTTCTAATGATTGCTTTAATTTCTTCTTCATTGGTAGTGATTTCACTTTTTTTCATTTTTGATACTAGATATTTGCTTTTATTCTTTCTCTTTTTTGAGTTACATTAAGCAATGGCTTATCTGTCTTATTGTTTTTTTCATAAAACAAGATCCTAGATTTATTTATTAGCTCAATATTTATTTTTTCTTTCAGTCTTTTTAAATTCAATTTGATTTTCAGAATTTTTGATTAGGTGCTCAATTAGGGTTTTTTAATTTGCATTTTTTCTGGGATTTTTTTTTTATTTGCATGCACAATTCATCGATCTGTTCTTTTTCTACCTTGGTGACATAAGAATTTAGCTAAATAAACTTTCCCACAACTACTGCCTTGGCTACATTCCATAAATTTTGGTATGTTGTCTCATTGGTGCCATTCTCTTTAATGAAATTATTGTTTTTATGATTTGTTCTTTAATCCACTTATTCTTTAGAATTAGATTATTTAGTTGCCAATTAATTTTTAATCTGTATTTCCACTACTCTTTGCTGAATGTTATTTTTATTGCATTATGATCTGAAAGTAATACCTTTAACATTTCTGACCTTTTGCATTTGATTTTGAGGTTTTTATGGCCTATTACATGGCCAATTTTTGTGTTGGTGTGATGTGCTGCTTAGAAAAATGTATATTCCTTTCTGTTCCCACTCAGTTTTCTCCAAAAGTCTGTCATATCTGTTTTTTTCTAATATTCTTCCTTGCTTATTTTTGGTAGGATTTATTGAGTTCTGAGAGGGGACAGTTGAGGTCTCTTACTGATATAGATTTGCTGTCTATTCCTTCCTCCAACTCATTTAACTTTTCCTTTAAGAATCTGGATGATAAACCAGTTGGTACACATATGTTTAGTAATAATATTGCTTCATTGTCTATGGTAGCTTTTAGCAAAATGTAGCTTCCTTCCTTATCACTGATTTTTACCTCTGCTTTTTTTTTTTTACTTCAGCTAAATCATTATAGATTCTGCTCCAGCCTCTTACCTTTACTCTGTATGTGTCTCTGTGTCTCAAATGTGTTTCTTGTAACCAACATATTGTAGGATTCTGGTTTTTGATCCACTCTACTATCCACTTCTGTTTTATGGGAGAGTTTATCCTATTTACAATCACACTTAAGATTACTACACATTTCCCTCCATTTTTCTCCTGTTTGTTCTCTCTCTGTCTCTCTCTCTCTCTCTCTCTCTCTCTCTCTCTCTCTCCTTTTACCCTTTCCCTCCTCAACCGATCTGTCCTCCCTTCTGTAATTCCCATCACCAACCCCTTCATCTCCTCTCCTCCTGCTTTCCTACTGGATAAGACAGATTTCTATATTCAAATGATTTCTTATATTATTCCCTCTTTGAGCCAATATTGATGATTGTAGGTTTCAAGTGATGCTATTGCCCACTTCCCATTTTCCCCTGCACTGTAACAGTTCTTTCATGCCACTTCATGTGAAATAAGTTACCCTATTCTACCTCTCCATTCTTTTGGCACCCACTGAAATCCTATTTTTCATCCCTTATTTTTTTTCCTCTCAAATTCTCCTTATTCTCATACCTTCTCTCTATGTATATTCCTTCTATCTGTATTATTAGTGATATTTTGTTTTGTTTTGTTTTGTTTTTGCTAGGCAATGGGATTAAGTGACTTTTCCATGGTCACACAGGTAGTAAATGTTATGGGTCTGAGGCCAGATTTGAGCTCAGGTCTTCCTGACTGCAAGGCAGGTGCTCTATTCACTGCACCACCTAGCTGCCCCCAGTGATATAATTTTTAAAAATTACAAGTATTATTATCCTACGTAGGGACGTAAATAGTTTAATTCTATTAAATTCCTTATGTGTGTTCTTTCCACTTTTTACCTGTTTATTCCTCTTAGGTCTTGATGTTAGAAGTCATATTTTTGGATTAATTCTTATCTTCTCCTTAGGAAAGATTGAAATCCTCCTATTTCATTGAATGACCATTTTTTCCCTTGATATATTATGCTAAACTTTGCTGGGTAAGTGATTCTTCTTTGTAGCACTAGTTCTTTTGCCTTGTGGAATATCATGTTCCATGATCCTCAGTCCTTCAGTGTTATAGCTACCAAATCCTTTGTATTCCTGATTGTGACTCCCTTATATTCGAGGTCTTTCTTTCTGGCCACTTGTAGCATTTTCTCATTGACCTGATAGCTCTAAAATTTGGCTATAATATTCCTTGGGGTTTTACATTTGGACCTCTTTCCTGAGGTGGATTCTTTCAATGCCTATTTTGTCCTCTGGTTCCAGTATGTCAGGGTAGTTTTCTTTGATAATTTATTGACAGATGATGTCCAGGTCCTCCTTTTGATAATTGCTTTCAGGTAATAAAATGATTCTGACATTATCTCTTCAGGATCTATTTTCCAGCACAGTTGTTTTTCCCATGAGGTCTTTTAAATTTTCTTCTATTTTTTTCTTCTTTTGATTTTGTTTGATTGATTCTTGATGTTTCATAGAGTCATTAGCTTCTACATGTCCGATTCTAACTTTTAGGGTACTGTTCTCCTCAATTAGCTTTTGTGCTTTCTTTTCCATTTGGCCAATCATACTCTTTGAGGAGTTATAGAATTTTATATTTCCTTTTCCATTTGGCCTACTATGTTTTTTAAGCAGTTTCCCAAGCTGTTGAGTCTTTGTTTTTCATAATTCTTATGCATCATTCTTACTTCATTTCACCATTTTTCTTCTACCTCTCTTATATTATTTTTAAACACACATTTGAGTTCTTCCATAATATCTTCTTGGGCTTGAGACCAGTTTTGTTTTTCTTTGGGGTTTTGTCTAGAGGTGTTCTGACATTGTTTTCATCTTCTGAGTTTGTGTCTTGGTCTTCCCTGTCAACAGAACAACTTTCTATGGTCATTTTTGTTGTTGTTGTTGTTTCTGCTCATCTCTTTTTTGGTCTTTTTTCCATTCCCAGGATGGCAGGGCCCCTGTCTCAGCCTTCTTGTGGCAGTGACTACAGTCCATGGTTTTTTACCTGTTTCTGTACTGATGTTGCCCTGAGTTCCATGAGGGAGCTTCATGTCTGGTAGTGTTTTAGGGAGTGAGATGGGAGATGACTGGTGCTGCTGGAGGTCATAGAGGTCTTGCAGCTTACCTGGTGACAAGTGGAATCCTCGTGGTGATGTCTGGCATGTTATGAAGCCTGGTGGGATTTTTTTGTGTTTTTCGGGAGCTTCATTGAAGTATTGTGGAGGTCTTGCTGTTATAGTGTTTGACCTGGGCTATGCTGAATCATGTGAAGTCTGGCCCTCTTTCTGGTCAAGCTGGTGGGTGCCTGTTTGCCTAGGGCTACACTGAATCATGTGGTGCTTCTCATAGCTGGAATGCCCATTGCCCTGGGTATGCTAAGGCACATGGAGGTTTTGGAGGTGGTCCTGATGCTGGTGTTTACTGGCTCCAGTACCCTAGGGCTCAGGATCTCCCATTGGTCTACTGAGGTGGGGCTTGCTGCTGGCTTGCTAGGATGCTTTTCATCCTGGAATGCACTCCCCCTTTATACAAGTAAGATGTACCCTTATTGCAGATCCTACAAGTTTAGGCTAAAGACTGCTCTGCTCCATCTTTCTGTTGGCTCCACTCTTCCAGGATTTGTTCTGGGGCACTATCCTATGGTTATTTGGAGTGAATGTGGGACATAAAAATTTACTGCTTATTCCACCTCCTTACTCCCAGAAGTCTCATTTCTCTTTTAAAAACATGTGTGGGGTGTTATAAGTGCTTTATGTATTTTCTCTCATCTTTTTCTGTGCTCTTAGAAGTGCTTTAAAATGTCTGTATGTTTATGTGTCATTAGTGAAGGGGTAATAAGTGGAACAGAGGTAGTCTTTCTTATAACTAATATGTATTCTTAGCTTGAATACTCACACAAAATTTAGGAGCACATATTCATGTTAGGGAAAATCCAAAGATGAGCTTATCTGGAGAGTTCACAGAGTAAATTCTAAGTAAGGTTATGTGAGACAAAAAGAATATTAATCTTTTTGGTGCTGTTCAAGTAATTGAAAATAATCTACGGGTTCCTAGGATTCCTTTTTTTTGTGCAGGGGGCACTGGTTATATTAATTGTATGCATTGCATAATATTAATCTATCTGTTCTATTTTATTTACTTTATTTTCATTTATTATATTTATTTATCTGTATTTTTACTTACTTTATCTATTTCTTTCTTCATTCATTCCTCTATCTGTTTAGTTTGTTTATTTTAGTCTCATACCTGTGATTTAATAATGGCATAGAACTCCCAATGGTGAAAGTATTTTCAACAATTCAGCTCATCAATTTATCTGTACTTTATCTTCTTAGAGATTTGCCTGAGGAATTGAAATATTAAGTAACTTGCCCATAATGTTCTACAAACAGGACTACAATCATATCTTTGTGACTCCATGGCTCACCCATTTTTCACTCTACCATGCAGTTTATAACATCTAATGTTTATAAAACAAATTACTAATTATGAAGCAAATGCAACAATTATTATTATAAATCATTTTGCAAACTTTTTGACCTAAAATTTTCAAGGAAATGAAAGTTTTGCAAGCTTTACATTTCTGTATGCAAAAAGGAGGGGGGGACCAATACAAAATACCCAGCTGTTTACAAATGGTACCCTTCACTATGTTAGCACCTACTCATTTAAAGATGGAAACCCTAGGCAATTTGCAAGAATGAGAATAAACTCTGGATGAACTTCAAGTATTCTATTCAAATATTATTATTTGTATCATTAGCATTTACAAGTAAACCACTGAAAAAGTTTATAGTGTTTTCCCCCTTGAGCATTTATACATGCAAATTCCTTGCTAAAAAGACAATTTTTTAAAGCAATTGAATTGTATACAGAGATATAACCTATAGAAATAGTGATAGAATACATTGTTTCCCTATTTTTTGAGGTATGTTCTTGGGATCCTTCTGCACAGAAATATCAATTTTGCTACCCAAAACACATGCCTAGGCAAAACAACACTTTTGATCACCTCTGTATTTTAAGAATTTCATAGAATAATCTATGTGCTGAAAGAATAGACATATCGATAAAGTATCTTGTCCCATTAGGGATTAGGACATCTACATTTCCTGGTTTAAAGGCAAAAATGTGGTTTATGATTATCATCATGAGGAGGAGTGGTGCAATAATGACAATAAAAACAATGACACATAGAATAGATTATCAAGGAAAAACATAGAAGCCAGCTATCTATTTATCCTCATTTTGTAAATAAGACAGACTCAGATTGTGATTTATCCAAGATTGCACAAATATTCAAAAAGGTCTTGCAGCAGAAGAAAGACTACCTAACTCCCAACCCATACCATTGTCCTTATTTTCCACGATAATATATTTTACATTTTCTTTCATTTAATTATTAAGGAATAACAAATGATTAAGCTAAGCATTGTCTGCCATATTCTCATAGAAGTAAAAGACAATTTTCCTCAACACACTGTCTTATCAGATATTCTTGGTTGTTTTATGTCCTTCAGGTCACTAGAACAGATACTATTTACTAAGTCTTGCAGTAAATTCACAAATCAATTATTCAGTCAGTTAATAAGCACTGACTGATATTCTGAAATACACCTAGCTCTCTGCTATATTTATTGAGGTGGGCACAGAAAGGAAAGAGAAGGATAAAGCAGAATCCCTCTTCTCAAGGGATTTTATCATATAGTTATATGTGGTACCAAAGCAGACAAAAGGAATCAATCAAATTATCTGATTAGCATAAAGTAGAAAATACACACTAGAGTAACCTCATTTTAAAGGATTATTTAAATTACAAGACATAAAATTCTTCCAATTAAAATATACACAATATAATTATCTTGTAGAATATACTTCTTATGAAAAGATACATTATAATGGATCATTTTCATTTCTTTTTTTATTTGTTAAATTTGTGCCAAGACTTCATAGGAAAGATGATCCAATTACAAAACAAGAAAATTTAGAATCATGCATAGATAAATTTCATCCACAAGTATAGATTTTAAGTCACCAAACATTTTAGCTTAAAAATTCTCACTGAAATAATAGAGTATTTGTTGAGTGGATTTCCAGTGTAATTTTCTTCCATGGAAAGATAGACATTGCAATGGAATCTATGACAGCATGAGGGCATCACAAGATCACATAAATGTAGTCATTTAAATACCCAGTCTGGTAGCAGCTTAAAAACATATTCATATATTCTTATAAAAATAGCTTTTAGGACAGAGGCTCCCATTATGTAATGGCTGGTGCAGAGACTGTTAGGAAAAAAAGAATTGCAAAACATCTATAGTTAGTAGGTTTCAAAGAATACTCATGACTTAGTAATTTGTGATAGCATACATTTCTATAATTTCATTTATTCTCAGGTCTAAGAGATTTTCAACTTTTGATCTGTGACTCCTATAATCACAACAATTTTTTAAAAGTTCCTTAAATCTTGTTCATGAAACAGAATAAAATATGCTTGATCAATGACTATATTTACATATATTACCATTAACATGATACAAAATATGTTACTAGTTATACAATGGATTTATTTGTTCTAATTTTATGTGATTATGATAACAAAGTCATATTAGATAGACATACTTTTAGCTTTAATGAGGTACAAAATTGGAATCAATTCTGTCTACATCTCCTCTACCCTCCTATCCCTGAAGTAAGTGTACCGGCACTTTGTCCAATTTTCCAAGACACGTTTATAGGTATTTAGCTATAGAAAAAAGATAAAATTAAAAAAAAACATAAGGGAGAATTTAAAAGGTATATAATTTTAAAAATAGCACTCTAAAAGTTATCCCTGGTGTTCACTAGAACACAAAAAAGTGCAAGTTCTAATATTGCCTTGATTCTATGAGCTCTGAAGCTTTGTCTTGTTTTCCTTGTGTAAGTCTAATTAATCCATTTTTACTACTTTGCTTATTGCACCTGATCCCTACTTTTCTCTCAAGCACAAGAAAATTCTATCTAAAATGTATACTATTTCCTATGTAGAAAATGTGTGCTATTGAGAAGTCTTCGGGTACATAATTTCTTAAAAAATCAAATGATCAAAAATTGATTTCTTCTTTTCAAAGAAAAATCATCTAGAAATGTCTGTTCCTCAGGTGTCTTTCTTTTTCTCACAGGGTCATTTTCTTAATATCTATACACTGTATTATAGAATTTCTCTTTACCAACATGTCAAATTTTTATGATTTTTAAAAATTCTTTTAGAATTGATATATTCATATACATACACATGTGCTTGTATATGTGAGATTGTATATAAATATGTGTAAATTGTGTGTGTGCATACATGCATATATATACACACATATGGAGGAGGATATACATACATACAAGTGCATAAGCTACCTCAAATGGTGCAGATGATTAATAGTTTGGCTGTGGTTTAATATTTTGCTTGGGGATTTGAGAGGTTGAGGCTTCCCGTAGTCACAGAGCTAATATGAATCAGAATTAAGATTTGAACAGAGGACTTTCTAGTTCTAAGGCTAACCTTCTTGCCACTATCCTATGCTATTTCATACACACACATAAAGACAGAGATATGTGTGTATGTATATATGCATGTAGGTAGGTAGGTATGTATATAATTTACATATCTGCACATCCATAAATACAGAAATACAGATTTCTTACATATTACAGAAGATGTCCCAAAAGTCTTGAGGCAGTCGTGAGCTACTAATACCTTAAATAATTGGTTACTGACATTGATTTTAAAGAGATAAAAAAGAACAAGCAGACAGTTTTGCTTCTGGGAATCAAGATGGTGGAGTGAAAAGGTAGCCGCTCTCACTCTCCCCTATCAATCTCTGAAAACCCAGAAAATATCACCCCAGAAAAAAAACCCTGGAACAGCTGAACTAGAAGAAAGAAGGGGAACAGCAGTGCAGCAGCCCAGCAAAAGGGGTCTCCCAGTGCCTCAGAAAAAATAAGGGAGGCAGAACTACTAGGGGCCCCAGGCTCATAAGTACCCTACAGCATTCATCTGAAAGGAGGTAAAGAAAACAACCTAAAGGCTTCCTAAAGCCACGGCCTTGCTGGTTCCAGCCCAACACCAGGTGAGCTGTTGGAGCCCTGCAGTCTCCAACTGTGAAGCAATCCTGAAGCCCAGGTGATAGAACAGGCAAACACCAACAGCTGGACCTCCAAGTGCCTCAGTGAGGACAGGGGAAACTGGTGGAAACCAGCTCAGAAAACCATCAGGTGCCTCGGCATGCTACCACAAAGGAATCTCCCAATGCCAGAAATGAGGGAGACAACACTGCAGGGGGCCCCAGGCAGATAAACACCCAGCAGCACCCATCTAAAACAAGCTGAAGAAAGCTAAAGGAAAGCAAAAGTAGGCAACCTAGATTTGCCTGAAAGTTCCAGCCTTGCTGATTCTAGCCCAACAAGAGGTAAGCTGCCAGAAACCTACAGCCTCCAATTGCCAACATAAGAGGTCCCAGCACACAAAGCCAGTGACCAAGACCTAGGCTCCCAACACAAGAAGCTTGGGTCAGTACCCTCTGTTCCCCAGCAGGAGAGCTCAATCTCTTGAAAGGCCAGAGAATAAAGAAACACCATGAGTAAAAAGAAACATACCATAGATCCATATTATGAGAAGAGTGAAGATCAAGACAGAAGTTCTGAAAAGGACAACCTTGTCAACAAACCCAGATCTGCAACAACAAAAGGGAATATGAACTGGTCTGAAGCACAAAAAGCCTTCTTAGAAGACCAGAGCTCAACAACAACAAAAAAAATTGATCTTCAAGTACAGGACTCAAAAAGGACATAAAAAAGTAAATGGGAGCAAAAGATACAATATGTTGTTAATAAGGTTGGGGGGGGCTGTTTAAACCCCTACAAAGTAATATGACACTTACAACCCTTGAGAACTATATTGTTATTATGCCATGTTAAAGGAGTACTCATAAAGAGGTTGAAGATTAGTTGACTTTCACTAATGATAAAAAAAAATCTAATCAAGTGGGTTAAACGGATCCAAATGAGTGGATCAATCTGATCTGAGAAAATGTACTGAGAGGAGCAGCTAGGTGGTGCAGTGGATAGAGCACCTGCCCAGCCCTGAAGTCAGGAGGACCTGAGTTCAAATCCAGCCTCAGACCAAACACTTCACACTTACTCTCTGTGTGACCCTGGGCAACTCACTTAACCCCAACTGCTTAAAAAAAATGTACTGGGAAAGGAGGAGGCAGAAAAGGATAAATTACATTATAGGAAAAGACACAAAATCCTATTACAGCAGAGGGAAAGAAGGGAGGCGGGGTGAGCATTGTCTGAACCTTACTATTATCAGGTTTGGCTCAAGAATGGCATAACATAATCAGTTAGGTATAGACATCTAACTTGCCCTATAGGCAGTAGGAGGAAAAGGGGAAAGAAAAGGGGGGGGAAGAAAAGAGGGGAAGAAGGGAGGGAAGAAGCAGTAAGAGTAAAGGGGAAGAAAAGGGAAAGGGACAATAAATGGGAGGAGGGACTGAAGGAGAGGTGGTCAAAAGCAAAACACTAGTGAAGGGAGGAAAGGAAAAAGGAGGAAGAAAAGCATAAATGGGGGAAAAAAGGATGGAGAAAAAGACACAGATAGTAATCATAACTGTGAATGTGAATGGGATGAACTCTGCCATAAAATGGAAACCAATTGCAGAATGGATTAAAAACATAATCCTACAATATGTTGTTTAGGAAACACATTTGAAAAAGAGTGACACATACAGGTAAAGGTAAAAGGCTGGAGCAGAATATATTATGCTTCAGCTGAAGTAAAAAAAAAGCAGGGGTAGCAATCCTGATCTCAGATAATGCAAAAGCAAAAGCAGATCTAATCAAAAGAGATTAGAAATGAAACTACATCCTGCTAAAAGGCACCATAGACAATGAAGTAATATCATTACTAAACATATATGCACCAAATAGTATAGCACCCAAATTCTTTGAGAAGTTCAGGGAGTTACAGGAAGAAATAGACAGCAAAACTATACTAGTGGGGGACGTGAACCTCCCCCTCTTGGCACTAGATAAGTCTAACCACAAAATAAACAAGAAAGAAGTTAAGGAGGTGAATAGAACATTAGAAAAGTTAGGTATGATAGACCTCTGGAGAAAACTGAATGGGGATAGAAAGGAATATACTTTTTTCTCAGCAGTACATGGCACATACACAAAAAATTGACCATGTACTAGGATAAAAACCTCACAATCCAATGCAGAAAGGCAGAAATATTAAATGCATCCTTTTCAGATCATGATGCAATAAAAATTATATGTAATAAAGGGCCATGGAAAGATAGACTAAAAAATAATTGGAAACTAAATAATCTAATCCTAAAAAATGATTGGTCAAACAACAAATCATAGAAACAATCAATAATTTCATTCAAGAGAATGACAATAATGAGACAACATACCAAAACCTATGGGATGCAGCGAAAGCAGTTCTTAGGGGAAGTTTTATATCTCTAAATGCTTACATAAATAAAATAGAAAAAGAGGAGATTAATGAATTGGGCATACAACTAAAAAAACTAGAAAAAGAACAAATTAAAAATCCTCAACTAAACAAATTAGAAATATTGAAAACAAAGGAAAAATTAAGAAAATTGAAATTAAGAAAACTATTGAAAATAATAAAACTAAGAGCTGGTTTTATGAAAAAAAAAATAAATAGATAAACCTTTGGTTAATTTAATTAAAAAAAGAAAGAAGAAAACCAAATTACTAGTATCAAGAATGAAAAGGGTGAAGCTACCACCAAGGAAGAGGAAATTAAAACAATAATTAGGAATTATTTTGCCCAACTATATGCAACAAATTTGACAATCTTAGTGAAATGGATACATATTTACAAAAACATAAATTGCCCAGATTAACAGAAGAGGAAGTAAAATACTTAAATAACCCCATCTCAGAAAAAGAAATTGAACAAGCCATTGATGAACTCCCTAGGAAAAAATCTCCAGGGCCAGATGGATTTACATGTTAATCCTATCAAACATTTAAAGAACAATTAATTCCAATACTATATAGACTATTTGGGAAAATAGGTGAAGAAGGAGTCTTACCAAATTCTTTTTATGATACAAAATGGTGTTGATACCTAAACCAGGAAGAGTCAAAATAGAGAAAGAAAATTATAGACCAATTTCTCTAATGAATATAGATGCAAAAATTTTAAACAAAATACTAGCAAGTAGATTGCAGCAACTTATCACAAGAATAATACACTATGACCAGGTAGGATTTATACCAGGAATGCAGGGTTGGTTCAATATTAGGAAAACTATCAGCATCATTGAGCATATCAACAACAAAACCAACAGAAACCACATGATCATCTCAATAGATGCAGAAAAAGCTTTTGATAAAAAGCAACGCCCATTCCTATTAAAAGCATAGGTATAAATGGAGTCCTCCTTAAAATAATAAATAGCATATATCTAAAACCTTCAGCAAGCATTATATGAAATGGGGACAGGCTAGAAGCATTTCCAATAAGATCGGGGTGAAACAAGGATGTCCATTCACCACTGTTATTCAATATTGTACTGGAAACCTTAGCTTTAGCAATAAGAGAAGAAAAAGAAATTGAAGGCATTAGAATAGGCAAAGAAGAAATAAAGCCATCACTCTTTGCAGATGACATGATGATATACTTAGAGAATCCTAGAGAATCAAGTAAAAAACTACTTGAAATAATAAACAACTTTAGCAAAGTTGCAGGCTATAAAATAAACCCACAGAAATCATCAGCATTTCTATATATTACCAACAAAGCCCAACAGCAAGAGATAGAAAGAGAAATCCTATTTAAACTTACTGTAGACATTATAAAATACCTAGGAGTCTACCTACTGAAATAAACCCAGGAACTCTATGAACACAATTACAAAACACTTTTCACACAAATAAAATCAGATCTAAATAATTGGAAAAACATCAGTTGCTCATGGGTAGGCCAGCTAAATATAAAAAAATGACAATCCTACCTAAGCTAATTTGCTTATTCAGTGCCATACCAATCAAACTACCAAAAAACTACTGTACGGAGTTAGAAAAAATAATAACAAGATTCATTTGGAAAAACAAAAGGTCCAGAATATCAAAGGAACTAATGAAAAGAAATGCAGTGAAAGATGGCCTAGCAATTCCAGATCTTAAATTGTATTATAAGCAGCAATCATCAAAACTACTTGGTACTGGCTAAGAAATAGGGACATGGATCAGTGGAATAGGTTAAATAATGCAAGACACAGTACTCAATGACTATAGTAATCTATTATTTGATAAACCCAAAGACCCCAGCTTCTTGTATAAGAACCCACTCTTTGAAAAAAACTGCTGGGAAAACTGGAAAAGAGTATGGCAGAAACTAGGCATAGACCCAAATCTTACACCCTATACCAAAATAAAGTCAAAATGGGATTCAGGACTTAGATATAAAGACTGATACCATAAGTAAAGTGGGAGAACAAGGAATAGCTTACATATCAGATCTATGGAGAACAGAAGAATTCATGACCAAACAGGAGATAGGGAACATTATGAAAATCAAAATGGATAACTTTGATTACATTAAATTGAAAAGTTTTTGCACAAACAAAGACAATGCAACTAAGATTAGAAAGGAAGGTAGAAAATTGGGAAAGAATTTTTACAAACAGTCTGTCTGATAAAGGCCTCATTTCTAAAATATATAGAGAATTAAGACAAATTTATAAGAACACAAGCCATTCTCGAATTGATAAATGGTCAAAGGATATGAACAGACAATTCTCAGATGAAGAAATTAAAGCCTTCTATAGTCATATGAAAAAATGGTCTAAATCATTATTGATTAGAGAAATGCAAATCAAAACAATTCTGAGGTACCACATCACACCTATCAGATTGGCCAACATGACAAAACAGGGAAATGATAAATGTTGGAGAGGATGTGGGAAAATTGGAACACTAATACATTGTTGGTGGAGTTATGAAATCATCCAACCATTTTGGAGAAAAATTTGGAACTATGCCCAAAGGGCTACTAAAATGTGCATACCCTTTGATTCAGCAATAGCACTTCTAGGGCTATATCCCAAAGAGATCAAACAAATGGGAAAAGGACCCACATGTACAAAAATATTCATAGCAGCTCTTTTTGTGGTGGCAAAGAAGTGGAAATTGAGAGGATGCCCATCAATTGGGGAATGGCTGAACAAGTTGTGGTATATGAATGGGATGGAATACTGTTGTGCTGTAAGAAATGAAGAACAGGCTGACCTCAGAAAAGCCTGGAAAGACCTATATGGTCTGATGCTGAGTAAAGTGAGCAGAACCAAGAGGACTTTGTACACAACAGCTGCCACGTTATGCAATGACTAATACTGTTAAACTGAACCCTTCTCAGCATTACAAGGATCTAAGACATCTCCAGAGGTCTCAGGATGGATAATGTTGTCCACATCCAAAGAGAGAACTATGGAAGTCAAATCATTACCACTTATTTTTACCTTCTGTTGAGTTTTGTTTCATCTTTCTGATGGTTCCTCCTATTGGTTTTAATTTTTACTTACAACTTCTCTAATGTAAAAATATGTTTAATAAGAATGTAAATGTAAAACCCATATCAGATTGTACTCCGTCTTGGGGAGGAAATTTTCAATTCAAAAGCATCTTGAAGTGATTGTTGATAAATCAATAAATTAATAAAACTGGAAAAAAAAAACCAAGCAGACAAGAGATAAAAAAGCTGTAATTTTGCCACAGTGACAAGTTTGACCTCTTTGTTCTACATTTTCTCTTTTGATGAAAATGGGTTCCACTGTAATCTTTCTGCAGACGAATACCAAATCTATGCATTGCAGAGCTCATCTCTCCAATTCCATTTACTCACCAGGAACTGCCTGTTGAGCATTTCCACCTCTATGGACAAAAAGATATTTCAAAATGGAACTAAAGATTTCCTTTAAACTTGCTTCTCTTTTAACTTCCTTATTTCTGTTACCTACATTGTTAAAATTATAGGTCCTAACACTTCTACACTTGATCATAACTTGTGGTTCTCCCCTGGCTCCAGTGTGACACTACCTTACTCTATAAAATTTCTTATCCTTACATTTAATTATTTACCAATTCTTATTGATTCCAACCGCACAATATCTCTTACATCATACCATCTAATTATGGTTATCCCACAAGTCTCTCTTCTAAGTCCTCTCTTTTCTTCTCCATCTACAGTATTTCACTTGGTGATCTCTTCAGCTCCCAATGATTCTGTTACTCTTTTTATGCTAAAGACTCTTAAATCAATATATAGAGGCTTAACCTCTCTGCTGCCTTCTGGTCTTATATCTTCAACTGTGTATTTGATATCTCAAACTGAATATTCCACAGACATCTGGTTTTTTTTTTTTGTTTGCTTTTTTGGTGAGGTGTTTGGGGTTAAGTGACATGCCCAGCTAATAATTGTTAAATGTCTGAGGCTGTATTTGAACTCAAAGGCCAGAGCTCTACCTACTGCACCACCTAGCTGCCCCCTCCACAGACATCTTAAATTTAACATGTACAAAATGGAACTAATTTTCTTTCCTCTCAAACCCTCCCCTCTTCATAACTTCCTTATTACTGTTAAAAGTACCACAATCCCCCAGTTATACAAACTCACGACCTGCATATTACCCTTGACTCTTCCATGTTTCTCATATTCCATATCTAATGCCTTGTCAATGCCCATCAGTATTACTTCCGTTACATCTCTCATGTACACCCTATTATCTCCTAAGACATGCCACCAACACAATGTATGCCTTCATCACTTCACACTTTTGACTACTCCATTAGCTTGCTATTGGTTCTTCTTGACATAAATCTCTCCCTGTTCCAGTTCATCCTCCACACATCCTCCATAGAGTTGTCAAAATTATTTTCCTAAAGCAGAAGTCTAAACATGTTACCCTCTGCTTAATTAAATTCCAGTGGTTGCTTATTACTTCCAGACCAAATATAAAATGTTGTTTGAATGTTAATTTCCTTTATGACCTGTCTCCCCACTTTCTTATTACAATTCCCCTCTACTTTCATTTTACACTATCTATGTTATCTTCAGTCCATCAATAGTGGCTTCCTTGATGTCTCTCAAATGAGACACTTTATCTCCCAACAGGGCATTTTCACTAGCTATTAATTCCCCCCACACTTTTTTGAAGCTTCTTTCAAGCCCCTACCTTCTATAGGAAGCCTTTCCCAATCCCCCCCCCCCGCTCAATTCTAATGCCTTTCTTCTGTTGATTATTTTCAATTTTTCTTGTTTAGAAATTTTTTGTACAAAATATTTTGCATTCTCTAAACTTCATTAGACTGAGCTCCTTGAGATTATCTTTAGCTTTTCTTTTTATATCCAGAACTTACACAATACCTGTAATATAGCTGATTCTTAATACATATTTGTTGACTGACTGACCTCTTTATATCTTTGTATCTTTGACCTCTTTGGCAAAGTCATCACACTCCTTAAAAAATTCATCATTTTTTCTGTAGTTTGAAATACTCTTAACTTATCTAAGTGCATCCAATCTCTCCTTGTTTAAATATATATTTTATACATTCATCTATTTGATATTCTGAAGGCATATGTCTCAGAATATCATTTCCATGAAGTTCAACAAGGTTGAATGGCTCCCTATTGCCCCTAAAGTAAAATATAAACTTCTTAGTTTGACATATAAAACCCACAATAGTCTGACTTCAACTTCTCTTTCCAAATTCATTTCACATTCCTCTCACACACTTTATATAACAGTAAAACTAGGCTGATTACTGTTCCCTTAGATGCATTGGAGTTGCTTAGTGTAAAGAGCACTGGACCTGGAATTGGAAAGATCTGATTCCGAGTAAATCACTTAATCTCTGCTTCAGTTTCCTCAAAGATAAGGGAATAATAATAGCACCTACTCATTACTGTTGTTGTGAAAATCATGATATAATTTTTTTAATGTTCTTAACACAGCATCTGATACATTGTAGGTGTCTAATAAATGTTTATCCCTTTCCCATTTCCTTTTCCCTTTTAAGATATTCTGTCTCCTACATGTATGTGTTTGCAAAAGTTGTCCTTCATGGTTAGAATATGCTCCCATTAGACCTTCACCTCTTAAAACTCATAGTTTGCTTGAAGGGTCATTTCAAGTTCCATCTTCTACATGAGATCTTGAGTAATCTCATCTCTTTCAAAATATAAATATTCTCCTACCTCCTAAAGTTACTTTTAAAATTTCTTTTGTATACACCTTGAACTCATCTAGCTTTGCAGGCAGATATGTGGCTAATTTTTGAGATGTTCCAAAATTCTTCATGAGGAAATTTGGCCATTACAACTGCCCAAACCAGTGGCTGCCTTGTAAGATAGGATATGCAAAGTGATGAAAAGTGATGAAAAGTGATGAAAAACCAATTCATCTAAAGTAAATTAATCATAAAATGTATCACCTCTCTCCTCTCTTCCTTATTACCTTTCTTAACCTTCTCTCCTTTTTTCTTTCCTTTCCATTTCCTCTCCTTCTCACTTGCACTACATGACCAACTATAAAGATTGAACCTATGTGAACAGAATTTAATATTGGTATTAAGTAAAACTTATAATAAAGTTAATCTGACAATGACATAAGCAACTGTTATTGTACTATTTTATTACTACGCATAAATGGTTATAAACATAAATGAAAATAATGCTAATTATTTTAGAATAGCCAATTAAACATTTCTGAGTTGACCTGGGATAGAGTAGAGTGGGGTGAGAAAGGTAGTGGTGAGGAGAAAGGTAGAAAATGAAAATCAATATGTAGGGAGAAATGTATTTTTTTTTTCTCAAACATCTCATTTCCCAACTGGCTGTACTCATTCTGGACTTCTTTGGCTTCTCTGAATGCACTCATTTTGGATTTCTTTGACTTCTCCACCATGCTATCAGTAAACTCATTATAGAGAAATATTATCTTCTCACAAGATCCAATCAAACTTGTCACACATGCCTCATTATTACCCTCTATGACTATAATTGAAGGGTGGAGCCACAAAGTCCCCCATTTAAGGAGGGGAACAAGACTGGCATCTCCTCAGATATCTTCTCTTTTCCTACCCATCTGCATTCCTTTTGGACTCCTTTGGTTTCTCCACCATGCCCATGATTGTACTTCTACGCTTCCTTCCTCCCTGTCCTGATTTTCAAATTTATTTTATGTATCATTGTCTTTCCCCATTAGATTGTAAGCACCTTGAGCTTATCCTTTTTATCTTACTTTTTTCAAATGTTTATCTCCAGCAAAGAATGTAATACATAGTAGGTACTTATTAAATGTTTATTTCATATTGACTATTGGTTTTCTTCCTTCTTTCTTACTAGTATAATCTTAGGGAATGTGCTATTTTGCCTTCCACCAAATCAGCTTTATAACAATAATTTTAAATCCATTTCCCAAAACACAAAGGAAAGGCATTTCAAAAAGATCTGAGTGATCAGAAATATATTGTAAGCAGAGGCATAGTTAGTAATTTTTGTACTCAGGGCAAGTATAGAATGAATGTATGTGGCAGAGGTGGAGAGAAATTGCTGCTGGGAATGATATCAGAAGGGAAGAGGAAAAACTAAGCTTGTTCTGGACTGTGTCTCCAAAATGGAAAGGCCTTAGGTTCACATTCAAGCTGGTTTTTACTGATTTTCACTTTTATTGTGAAAGTAATGGGATAATAAAGCTTTAGGTTAGAAGCCTTGGATACGCAAAAGGAGCAAAAGCAGTTTCTGAGAGTCCAAGGGTTGGTCAGGAATAGGGTTCTGGAGGTAATGTGCATCTCTGAAGATGTCAATGACTCTGGGCCAAAGCTTTGGTTACTATACTCTGGTTATACTTCTTATTGTGGGTTTTATTCGTCTAATACTATGTGAAGAAAGGACAAAAGATAGCTGTATCATGGAAATCAATTCACGGCTTTAATCAAAAGCTAAATGGAGAAGTTGTATTTTCTCTTAATGATTTATAGAACTGTAGTTAAGAATTTTTAAAAGTGGCTTGAAGATGACTGTCATTTCAGATGATGAAGGGAAAGACAAAGTGTTACGAAAGAGTGAGAGATTCTCACCTACCTCTACCCGTATTCCACTATCTGTTGACTTCCTATTTTTATCAGTTTCTTTTGCAAACTAAGTGCACAATCCTACTCTTCCTTTCTTGCTGGACTGCACATTATATCAGTGTCCTCTAAATTTGTCACTTTTAAAGGTGGAAGGCTTGCATTTGGCACTGAAGTGGAGTGGGGGCATTGTTATAGCATAGATTTACCAATAACATAGAAAGCACTGCATAGACCCCAGCTCATGCTATACTGAAGCTCAAGACAACTATAATTACTATGTCCCTACAATTCTGTACATTATATATCTAACTCCAGAGGCTGATAATGCAAACTAATGGGAAAAATTTACATATGACTAATTATGTCTTCCATCATTATGCCATGTAAAGAAATAAAACTTTGCAAGTGACATTGCTTTTGCTTTATCTGTTGGAGAAGACACCTTACTATAGCCTCAATCCTTCCAAAGATTAATGGCTTCATCCAGGTATCACAAATTTTTCATACTTATCATCTTGATGAATACTTATGATCCTCAATGTCCTCCAAAAAGTAAATCAAGTGGTGGGTGAGTGCATTTAAATAGAGTGATTTTCAGGTGACAGAAAATAAGGTATTACAAAATGACTCTTTTAGTATTTACAGTTGAGGAGACCCTTCCAGAGTAGGGGCTCTGACTGCATAGCCTTTGAAAAACATAGATAACCCATATATCATGAAAAATCATTGGGTTAGGATTAATAAACAAATCAAAGAAAAAAATGGAACATGATAACTTGCCCTGCACCCTCTAAAGATCAATATAAAAGGAGAAAAGAGTCAGAGGTAGAAATGTTTATGACAGTTTTTTTGGTCAGAACAAAGACCTGAAAAAAGAAATGAGTGCCTATCATTGGGGACTGGCTAAACAAATTACAGTATATGAATGCAGTGGAACAAATACTAGTATGCCTTGAGAAATGACTAGAGGGGTAGTTTCAGAGAAATTTTGGAAGGATTGTATAATTTTATGAAGAGTAAAGTGAGTCATATCATTGCATGTGACATGACAAGGCATAATATTTAAATCTCTCTCTCTCCCTCTCATTAGTGATGATTTCCCTTCTTAAATAATAAATCTATAATTATGTATCTATCAAAACATTACACACAATTTGTTTTCATTTTTAGTATGACATAATTTCCACAAACAATTTATTCAATCTCCTTTTCCAAGTATCAGAATCAAAGAATATTGGAAATCATCTTCTATAACCTAAAATTGACAAAGAAATCCTCAAAACATTCCCAACAAGTGGGACATTCAGCTTTATTTGAAATTGAACCTGCTGTATTTCAAGGGAGTCTATTCTACTTTGGAGAGCTATAACTATTAAGAAGTTTTATTTTGTTTTATTTTCTCTATATATCAAGTTTATGTCTACTTCTTTGTAATAGTTACATGTGCCTAATTCTAGCATTGGAGGTCAAACAAAACATATTTAATCCATGATTTAATAACAAATAAAAAAAATCAGTCCCATGGTAACACACCCATTTTCCATGGTCTTTCATAGAATACTGACAATAATTCAGCAGTCACATCTGCCATTACATTCAGTACATCTGGATATAATTCATCTGCTCAGGCCTAGAGGCATGTGAATCCACTTAGGGAAACTCAATTCATTTGGAATAACAAAAGGTTCAGAATATCCAGGGAACTAATGAAAAGAAATGCAGGGGAAGGTAGCCTAGCCATTCCAGAACTTAAATTGTATTATTAAAGCAGCAATCATCAAAACTGCTTGGTACTGGCAGACACAGTAGTCAATGACTATAGTAATCTACTATTTGATAAACCCAATGACCCCAGCTTCTGGAATAAGAACTCACTATTTGACAAAACCTACTGGGAAAACTTGAAAAGAGTATGACAGAAACTAGGCATAGACCAAAATCTCACACCATACACCAAAATAAAGTCAAAATGAGTTCATGATCTAGATATAAAGACTGATACTATAAGCAAATTGGGAGAGCAAGGAATACTTTACCTTTCAGATTTACGGAGAATAGAAGAATTTATGACCAAACAGGAGATAGAGGACATTACAAAATGCAAAATGGATAACTTTGATTACGTTAAATTGAAAAGTTTTGCACAAACAAAGCCAATGCAATCAAGATTAGAAGGAAAGTAGAAAATTGGGAAAGAATTTTTACAACCAGTCTCTCTGATAAGGGCCTTATTTCTAAAATGTATAGAGAATGAACTCAAATTTATAAGACTCCAAATCATTCCCCAACTGATAAACGATCAAAGTACATGAACAGGCACTTCTCAGATGAAGAAATTAAGGCCATCTATAGTCATATGAAAAGAAAATGTTCTAAATCACTATTGATTAGAGAAATGAAAATCAAAACAACTCTGAAAAACTACATCACACCTATTAGATTGGCCCACATGACGAAACAGAAAAATGATAAATGTTGGAGAAGATATGGGAAAATTGGAACACTCATGCATTTTTGGTGGAGTTGTGAATTGCCCAAAGAGTTATAAAAAAGGTTCATACTCTTTGACCCAGAAATAGCTCTTCTAGGTCTGTATCCTGAAGAGGTCATACAAATGGGGAAAGGACCCAGATGTACAAAAATATTTATAGCAGCTCTTTTAGTGGTGGCAAAAATTGGAAACTGAGAGGATGCCCATCAATTGGGGAATGGCTGAACAAGCTGTGGTATATGAAAGTGATGGAATACTATTGTGCTATAAGAAATGATGAGCAGGCAGACTTCAGAAAAACCTGGAAAGACTAGTATGGTCTGATGCTGAGCTAAGTGAGTAGAATCAAGAGAACGTTGTACATAGTAACAACCATGTTGTGTAATAACTAATATTGATAGACTTAAATCTTCTCTCTAATACAAGGCTCTAAGATATCTCCAAAGGCCTCATGATGGAAAATGCTATCCACATACAAAGAAAGAACTATCAAGTTTGAATGCCAGTTGAAGTATACTATTTGCTATTTTTTTTCTTCTCATGTGTTTTGTTTCCTCTTTCCGGTGGTTCCTCTTATTGATTATAATTCTTACTTACAATGTCACTGATGTAAAAATATATTTAATAGGAAGGCATATGTATAGCCTATATCAAATTGTGAGCTGTCTTGGGAAAGGAGGTGGGGAGGGAGGGGACAAAAATGTAAAAGTCAAAAGCTTATGGAAGTGATTGTTGATGAATCAAAATAAATTAATAAAAATAAAATTTTAAAAAGTCAGCCTCATGGTAACACATGTTTTCTGTGACTTTTTCATAGAATACTGACTATATTTCAGCAGTCACATCTGCCATTACATTCAGTACATCTGGATATAATTCATCTGCTCAGGCATAGAGATGTGAATTCACTTAGGGAAACTAGGTGCTCCCTTACTATATTTTTCTATCATCTTTTTAAGACCTTTAGATTGTATCGTGGCTACTGTCAATTTAATTTGCAAATCATTGGTAAAAAATAATATTTGTATTATGTGTAAATGTTGACCATATTGCTATCCATTTCCTCTAATCCATGACCATTACACAAACATCAGACTATCACATCTTTATAAATGCAATAAAACCTCATTAATGAAGACCACACTAATTTAAAACAACTAAAATGAAGACATGACTATTCAAAGTTTACTATTAGAATGTTCATTAAGAAAGAGATTACTTTATAAATTAAATTAATATAAAGAGTATTTTGGAGATTATTTAAATTCACTTCAAAAGACAAATTGTTTTCAAACATCTTTAAAAGCCCCTTGTTACAAGCAGCCATTTTCTAGTAAACAATCAATATGCTCACTGTGACCAATTTTTATTTCTGTTAAAGCAAATATGATAAGGATTTTCTATACCAATTTACTTTAACTTATATTATTCATTTGAAATTATTAAAACAACACTTATATTAAAAACATCAGCTAAGGGAATTGTTTGCTAATTTAGAACACATCAACTACCACAATATTTTCATTCTCAATTAATTAAATTTTAGCATAATAATAGTTGTGATTATGTCTATTTCTCATAATTGTGGTAAAAATAATGTTTAATTTTTCTCAAATGGATCATCATTCAAAAATTCCCAGAGATTTATTTAAGTAAGTTAAAGATGTAGATGAAGGCATAAAGCTCTGTATAGCCCATTTGAACATGGTATAGAGAAAACCGATATTAAAATTTAAAAAAAATTGAAAAGTAAACTTCCTTTGATTCTGTGCACAGCACATTCCCTTTCACCATCCCTTGCTTAATATCTTATGTTGCATCAATGGCCTGGGCATAAATAACATCACAATAATGTCAGTTGCAATTTAGCTGGAAGTTCCTTTGACATAAAAGACATTCTCTCCACTGGTCTATTTTCAAACATACTGTTCATAATGGGAAAGTCACTGCAACATTGGAAGGAAATGACTGACAGAAGGTATTGTTTCATCCTTTCATCAACACAGTTGGCATGAGGCTTGGAGGCAAAAAGGAGCTTTTGTAAGTAATAGGTTAAATAGTGTGAAGAAGGAGTGTATGTAGCCTCTAAGTTCTCTGAAGGGGGTTTGTTTCCGTTACACAAGCTTTGCCCTTTTGAAAAACTAAAATAGTTTCAACAAAGAAAACGATCACAACACTTTTATAATTCACTATGGATGAACAGTGTGTTATATGGTGAGATAAAGGTCAGTTTTGACTGTCAGCAAAACCTACTGGAGTTAACAGATCAAAGAGCTGTCACTACTAAAGAAAGGAAACATATGCATGGCAAAGTCCTTCACTATCATATGAAATGAGGGCACTGCAAAACAACAAACCATATAAAACTTATCAGGGGTAACACCTGTTAATTGTCCTCCAGTTGAAATACTTAGAAACAGAGATTGAAGTATCTCTTTGACTTTAGAACATTCTCTCTGACCCAGTACATAAAAAAGACCTACTTCACCTCAGTGATTTTGGAGAAGCAATATTTGAACTCTCTCTGTGGGCTGCCATTCTTTAGAAGGCTATCCTATGACATTTTCTTTTAAGGGAATTCTTAGTCCTGGGATTTAGTTTAAATGTCATATCTACATTTTTTCAGATACATAAAAATCTGGAGATATAGATGAGTTTTCAAGTAAAAATAAATTGATTTTTTCTGGTATTCTTTCTAGTCTTTTTTAAAGTTTATTTTTCCCCATTAGAGATTTACTTTTGGCATTAGTTATATTTCAATTAAAAATAACAACGAAATATTATTCTCATTTCAAATAGAACCTTGGTACATAACCAAAAGGGATATTCAGGTATAAGAAATATTAGATTATTTTTAATGTGAAATATTTTTTATGTAATCACACTAGCATGTTACAGGTTAAATTTTATTAGTCCTATAGAGGGAAGCCATCTTCCCCTTAACATTGGCAATAATTTTTCTCCTTGCTTAGTAGTAAGTGACAATTTTCATACTCTATGAGAAGCTGAAATGTGTTATCTTATGCCATGAGGATTAGAAAGGAAAAACTGTTCATTAAGATTAATAATATTATTAGTCATTTTTTCATTGAGGAAGAGTAACTGTAACAGAAACGTATTATTTTTCTTGCTCTATTCAATGGGATTTATTCTATACTTCCCTGAAAAAAAAATCACAGATACTGAATTATCAGCGTAGGTCAGTAGTGAGGCTTGAGTTCCAGTATCCTTTAAAAATGAAGCATGATGTGAGATGAAGGAAGAGGAAAGCTCCACTATGTCTTTAGATGTTGAGGTACATATTATGTTCTTATAACAGGAATCAACAGTGTGTAGCAGAAAGAAAGTGTTAGACTTGGATTCAGGAAGATCTTCAAATTTGATCCTAAACAACAAGGGCAAATGTGTGTGTGTGTGTGTGTGTGTGTGTGTGTGTGTGTGTGTATGTGTGTGAATTTCCTCATCTATAACGTAGGGATAATCATTGTACTAGCTCCTTCATTAGGTTTTGTGAGGATAAAATTAAATGATGACTACAGAGATTTGTAGGGTCCACTTCTGGGGGCCAAAATGGTGGAGTTAAAAGTAGGTCACTCTTACAGTCCCTTATTAATCTCTGAAAACCAGAAAATATCACCCCAGAAAAACTCTGAAACAGGTGAACCAGAAGAAAGACGGGGTGCAGCAGTCCAGTAGCCCAGGTAGCTTTAGGTATTAATGGGAAAGGACCCTCTTGCCCTGGGGGAAGGGGAGCAGTACAGAATGACAGATGTCAGCCAGCAAGCTAGCAGAAAGCCCCATCTCAGCATACAAGGGGGAGATCCTGAACCCCAAGTGGTGGAGCAAGCAAACACCAACACCAGAACCCCTGAGTGCCTCAGTATGGGCAGGGGAAGCAGTGGTAACCTGCTCAGAGAACCACCATGTGCCTCAGTGTTCTAGGGCAGTTAAGTCTCCAAGTGTCTCAGCAAAACTCTGGGAAGCTCTCTAAGAGGGAAAGCCCCAGGCAGAGAAACATCCCAAGGCAAGGAAACATCCAACCAATAAAAGAGCCAAAGAAAACAAAAGGAAGGAAAGGCCCAAGTGAATAGGCAACCTCCAGGGGCCTGACTACCCAATCCTACCCTAGAATTCCACTGCTGATGATTCAAGCCCAATGCCAGTTAAGCTGCCAAAACCCTACAGTCTCCACCTGCCAGCATGAGAGGCCACAGCACACAAAGCCAGGCCACAGACTCCCAACAAAAGAAGCTAAGGTCAGTGTCCTCTGCTGCCCAGCAGGAAAGCTCATTATTTTAAAAGGCCAGAAAACAGACAAACACCATGAGCAAAAAGAAACATACTATATATTCTTATTATGGGAAAAGTGAAGATTAAGGCAGAAATTCTGAAGAGGACAACATTGTCAAAAAATCTACATCTGGAACCTCGAAAGGGAACATGAACTAGTCTGAAGCCTAAAAAGCCTTCTTGGAAGAGCTCAAGAATCACTTTAAAAAGGCAAATAAGAGAGGTAGGAGAAAAAAAATGAGAAAAGAAATGAGAAGTATGAAAGAGAGAGTCAATAGCTTGGGTAAGGAAGGACAAAATTAACTGAAAAAGTAACTCAAAAGCAGAATAGGCAAGCATAAAAGGAGATACAAAAATTCACTGAGGAGAATTCTTTAACAAATCAAATGGGTCAGGGGCAGCTAGGTAGCACAGTGAATATAGCATTGGCCCTGGAATCAGGAGGGTCTGAGTTAAAATCTGCCCTCAGACACTTGACACTGGTCAAGTCACTTAACCCCAATTGCCTCACCAAAAAAAAAAAAAAAAGGTAAAAAAAGAAAAGAAATCAAATGGGTCAAATGGAGAAGAAGGAAGAAAATATAATAGAAGAAAAAAATTTGTTAAAAATTGGAATTGAGCAAATGGTAGGTAACGACTCTATGAGAGAGGGAGAATCAAAAAGAAACAAAACAATGAAAAAAATGGAAACTAAAATACCTCATTGGTAAAACAACTGACCTAGAAAATAGATCCAGGAGAGACAATTTTAAAATTATTGGTCTACCTGAAAATCATGATGAAAAAAAGAGCCTAGACAACATCTTTCAGGAAATCATTAAGGAAAACTGCCCTGAACCCCTAGAACCAGAGGGTAAAATAGTCATAGAAAGAATCCACAGATCACCTCCTGAAAGAGATAAAAAATTGAAAATGCCAAGGAATATAATAGCCAGATTCTAAAATTACCAGCTCAAAGAGAAAATACTGCAAGCATGCAGAAAGAAAACAATTTAAATATCATGAAACCACAGTCAGGATTAAGAAGGACCTTGCAGCTTCTACATTAAAAGATCATAGGGCATGGAATACAATATTCCATAAGGCAAAAGAACTTGGAACCTAGGATAAACTACCCAGTGAAACTAAGCATAATCTTTTAGGGGAGGAGATGGATATTCAATGAAATAGGTGACTTACAAACATTCCTGATAAAGAGACCAGAGCTCAACAGAAAATTTAATCTTCAAAGACAAGACTCAAGAGAGACATAAAAAGATAAATGGGACAGAAAAAATATTAAGGACAAACTATTTATATCCCTACAAGGGAAGATGATACTTGTAACTCTTGAGAAATGTATTGTTATTACACCATTTTAAAGGACTATACGTGGAGGGGGTGGGCATAAGTTGACTTTGATGTAATGACAAAAAAAACCATATATTCAAGTTGGTTTAATGGATCCAAAGAAGTGGATTAATCTTTTTTAACTAAGAAAATATACTGGGAGAAAAGGAAAGGAGGAAGCAGATAAGAGTAAATTACATTACAGGAAAAGGCACAAAAACCTACTACAGTAGAGGAAAAGAAGAGAGGGAGATGAGCTTTTTTTGAAACTTACTCTTATCAGATTTGGCTCAAGGAGGGAACAACATAATCAGTTAGGTATAGAAATCTAATTTGCCCTATAGGCAGTAGGAGGGAAAAGGATAAAGAAAATGGAGGGGGATAGAAGGGAGGGAAGAAGTAGTAAGGGTAAAGGGGAAGAAAAGGAAGGTGCCTAATAGAAGGGAGGCTGAACTACAGGAGACAGTGGTCAAAAACAAAACAATAGGGAGGAGGCAAAGCGAGAGAGGAGAATGCAAAGCACAAACTGGAGGGAAGTAGGATGGAGAGAAAGACACAGTCATCATAACTGTGAATATGAATGGGATGAACTCTTCCGTAAAAGAGAAGCAGATAGCAGAATGTATTAAAAACCCAAATCCTAAAATATGTTGTTTATGGGCAACAAAATCAAAATAAAGGGACACACATAGGGTAAAGGTAAAAAGCTATAGTAGAATATATTATGCTTCAGGTGAAGTAAAAAAGAAAAAAGAAAAAAGCAGGGGTAGCAATCCTGTTCTCAGACAAAGCAAAAGTAAAAATAGATCTTATCAAAAGAGATAAGGAAGGTAACTACTGCTAAAAGCACTATAGAAAATGAAGTAATATCATAAGTAAATGTATATGCACCAAATGGTATAGCATCCAAATTCTTAGAGGAGAAGTTCAGGGAGTTATAGGAAGAAATAGACAGCAAAACTATAGTAGCAGAGGACCTAAACTTCCCCCTATCTGAACTAGATCAATCTAACCACAAAATAAACAAGAAAGAAGTTAAGGAGGAGAATAAAATATTAGAAAAAATAAATATGGTAGAACAGTGGATAAAAGTGAATGAGGATAGAAAGGAATTTTTTTTCCCCCGGCAGTAAATGGAACCTACACAAAAACTGACTGAGTACTAGGGCATAAAAACTTCACAATCCAGTGTAGAAAGACAGACATATTAAATACATCTTTTTCAGATCATAATGCAATTCAAAAATTTTATGTAATAAAAGTATACGGGAAGATGAACTAAAAAATAACTGTAAACTAAATAATGTAATCCTAAAAATGACTGAGTCAAACAGCAAATGATAGCAACAATCAATAACTTCTTTCAAGAGAATGACAATAATGAGACAACATGCCAAAACTTATGGGATGCAGTGAAAGCAGTTCTTAGAGGAAGTTTTATATGTATCTCTAAATGCTTATATGAATAAAATAAAGAGGAGATCAATGAATTGGGAATACAAATTTAAAAAAAAACTATAAAAAGAACGAATTAAAAATCCTCAATTAAACATCAAATTAGAAATATTGAAAACCAAAGGAGAAATTAAGAGAATTGAAATTAAGAAAACCATTTAACTAATAAATAAAACTAAGAGCTGGTTTTGTGAAAAAAAAATAAAATAGAAAAGCTTTTGATTAATTTAATTGAAAGAAAGAAGAAAACCAAAATACTAGTATCAAAAATGAAAAGGGCAAATCCATCACCAAAGAAGAGGAAATTAAAACAATAATTATGAACTATTTTGCCCAACTATATGTCAATAAATTTGAGAATCTTAGTGGAATGGATGGATATTTACAAAAATATAAATTGCTCAGATTAACAGAAGAGGAAGTAAAATACTTAAATAACCCCATCTCAGAAAAAGAAATTGAACAACCTATTGATGAACTCCCTAGGAAAAAATCTCCAGGGCCAGATGTATTTACAAGTGAATTCTATCTAACATTTAAAGAACAATTATTTCTCATACAATATAAACTATTTGGGAAAATAGGCAAAGAAGGATTCTTGCCAAATTCTTTTTGTGATACAAATGTGGTGCTGATACCAAAACTGGGAAGAGTCAAAACAGAGAAAGAAAATTATAGACCAATTTCTCTAATGAATATAGATGCAAAAATGTTAAATAAAATATTAGCAAATAGATTACAGCAACTTACCACAAGAATAATACACTATGACCAGGTAATATTTCAGGAATGCAGGGCTGGTTCAATATTAGGAAAACTAACAGCATCATTGATCATATCAACAACAAAACTAACAGAAGCCACATATGCATTTCAATAGATGCAGAAAAAGCTTTTGACAAAATACAGCACACATTCCTATTAAAGACACTAGAGAGTGCAGAAATAAATGGAGTCTTCCTTAAATAATAAGTAGCATCTACCTAAAATCTTCAGCAAGCACTATATGTAATGGGGACAAGCTGAAGCATTTCCAATAAGATTGGAGGTGCAACAAGGATGTCCATTATCACCACTGTTATTCAATATTGTACTGGAAACCTTAGCTTTAGCAATAAGAGAAGAAAAAGAAATCGAAGGCATTAGAATAGGTAGAGAAGAAACAAAGCTATCATTCTTTACAGATGACATGATGATATACTTAGAGAATTCTACAGAATCAAGTAAAAAACTACTTGAAATAATAAACAACTTTAGCAAAATTGCAGGCTATAAAATGAACCCACAGAAATCATTGTCATTTCTATGTATTACCAACAAAACCCAACAGCAAGAGATAGAAAGAGAAATTCCATTTAGATTTACTGTAGACATTATAAAAAATTTAGGAGTATATTTACTAAAACAAACCCAGGAAATACATGAACACAATTACAAAACACTTTTCACATAATAAAGTCTTATATAAATAACTGGAAAAACATCAGTTGCTCATGGGTAGGCCGAGTTAACATAATAAAAATGACAATTCTACCTAAGGTAAATTACTTACCCAGTGCCATACCAATCAAACTACCAAAAAATTATTTTATAGAGCTAGAAAAAATAATAACAAGATTCATTTGGAATAACAAAAGGTCCATAATATCAAGGTAACTAATGAAAAGAAATGCAGGAGAAGGTGACCTAGCCATTCCAGATCTTAAATTGTATTATAAAGTAGCAATCATCAAAACTACTTGGTACTGGCTAAGAAATAGAGTGGTGGATTGGTGAAATACATTAGGTATGCAAGACACAGTAGTCAATGACTATATTTGATAAACCTAAAGATTCCAGCTTGTGGGATAAGAACTCAGTATTTGACAAAAACTGCAGGGAAAACTTGAAAAGAGTATGTCAAAAAATAGGCAAAGAACAAAATCTCATCCATTTACCAAAATAAAGTCAAAATGGGTTTATGATTTTGATATAAAGGCTGATACTACAAGCAAATTGGGAGAGCAAGGAATAGTTTACCTTTCAGATTTTTGGAGAACAAAAGAATTCATGACCTAACAGGAGACAGGGAGCATTAAGAAGAGCAAAATGGGTAACTTCGATTACATTAAATTGAATTTTTTTTGAACGAAGCCAATGCAACCAAGATTAGAAGAATGGTAGAAAATTGGGAAATAATTTTTATATTCGGTGTCTCTGATAAGAGCCTCATTTCTAAAATATATAGGAATTAAGTCAAATTTATAATACACATCATTCCCCAATTGAGAAATGGTCAAAGGGTATTAGTAGGCAGTTTTCAGATGAAGAAATTAAAGCCATATATAGTCATATAAAAAAAGTTATAAATCACAATTGATTAGAGAAATGCAAATCAAAACAACTCTGAGTTACCATATGAAACCTATCAGATTGGCCAACATGACAAAACAGGAAAATTGTAAATGTTGGAGATGTGGGAAATTTGGAACACTAATTCATTGTTGGTGGAGTTGTGAAATGATCCAACCATTGTGGAGAGCAATTTGAAACTATGCCCAAAGGGCTTTAAAAATGTGCATACTCTTTGACCCAGCAATAGCACATCTAAGGCTGTATCCCAAAGAGATCATACAGTTGGGAAAAGAACACACATGAACAAAAACATTTATAGTAGTTTTTTTTGTGGTGGCAAAGAATTGGAAATTGAGGGAATGCCTATCAGTTGGGGAATGGCTTAAGAAGTTGTGGCATATGAATGTGATGGAATACTATTGTATTAGAAGAAACGATGAGCAGGTAGAATTCAGAAAAACCTGGAAAGAGTTGTTTGGACTGAAACAGAGTGAAGTGAGCAAAACCAGGAGGGTGTTGTACACAGCAACAGCCATGTTGTGCATTGACTAACATTGAGAGACTTAGCCCTTCTCAGCAATGCAAGGATCTAAGACATCTCCTAAGGTCTCATTATGGAAACTGTTATCCACATCCAAAGAAAGATCTATGGAGTTTGAATGCAGATTGAAGCATACTATTTGCTATTTTTCTTCTGTTTTGGTTTGTTTCCTCTTTCTGGTGGTTCCTCCTATTTTTTTCTAATTCATTCTTACAACATCACTAATATGAAAATACATTTAATAAGAATGTATTTGTATAGGGTATATTTGGAAGACTCACCTTTTCTACTTCAAATCAAATCTAGCCTCAGGCACTTACTAGCTGTGTGACCTTGAGGAATTCTCTTAATCCTGTTTACCTCAGTTCTTTATCTGTAAAGTGAGCAAGAGAAGGAAATGGCAAAAAACTCCAGTATCTTCACCAAGAAAACTCCAAATGGGGTCATGAGGAGTTCAGCATGACTGAAATGATGGAACAACAAATAATCTAGAGATAGATGTCATAGGAAATCGTATTTTAAAATTCTGGTCAAATGTACCAGAATTCAAATCTTGCCTTTCACATTTAGTTGTTAAGTGTCTCTGGGCAAATCACTTTACCTCTATCAATCTAACTTTTGTTATCCATAAAATAGATAATATTGGATTATTGTATGGATCATGGGAGAAAGGACATTTAAAGTGCTTAACCCTCTATAAAGTACACCTATTATTATTTTTAATTATAGGTTTCCCTTAGTCCCCTCTATGGTCTCTAAGGAAATATTTAAAAACCCAACCAAATTTTGAGAATCACTCTCAAATTGTTATTAAGCAATACAAATTACCTCAACTATACTTTATTTTGTCTATACTGACACAGCATTATTTTCTACTTTAATATTCAACCTGGAAATTAACATTTATTTCATATCTTATTTTGCTTATTAGATACTTACAGAATAAGGTAATCATTTTATCATTCATATCTAGAGAGCATACGGAAACACAGAAATTTATTCTACTTCTCCAGTTTTGATAATAAAGTAAAAAATGCTTTCTTGTAACATTTTACTCCTCACATTTTTTTTTTTTATTTTCCTTCTTCAAAATAATGACAACAGCTGCCAACAGATACCTCCAGGACTTTAAAAATATCAATCAGTTTCAAACCTCCAGGCATAGATAAGAATAAAGCAATTTCTCACTGAAAATCTTCTCCCTCATTATTCTCACTATTCCCCTATAACTTAGTTCTTCCAGTAGGAAATTCCTTCTGTAATAAGTTATTTGTATTGCGTCAGTTTCATGGAAGGCAAAGGGTTAAATTGTAGAACTGCAAAAAAAGACTTGGATTCTGGATACTTGCTGGTGTGTACAGAGAAAAAAAAAGTTAGCCTTCTGTTCTAGCTATCTTTTTTCATCTTTTTTTTTCTTTCCATCAGGTCTTTCCTGCTCAACTCCCCTAAACTATCAACACCAAGCTTGGTCAAGAAGTTAATATGGCATCAGACACCAGGCACAAAGCAACTCTTCTGGACTATTTTTTGATGTGTCTCTGTATCTTTAATGCTTAAGGGTAAAAATGAAACTATATTTTAAGGTAGAAATAGATAACGTGGTCAAACTCCTGATGTAATGATAGTTAAGTCCTGAATTAATTACACAAGATAAGAGAGTCTTAAATAAAAATATTGCCATTCAGTCTTTTTCCACTGCCTGTTTTTCAGTCTATTTCTCTGTCTCTTCTACATTTGACATTTGTATTACAATATCAATTTTAAACTTTTTTTATTCATACCAGGATGATGTCAGAACATGATTATTTTTGAATAAATACATCAGGGGAAATGTAGGAGAATACATTTATGATACTTTGGACAAATATGTGAATTATGTTATGCAACAAGATAATCACATCTTTTAAGATATAAAATCGACTCTTTGTATAAGTATACTGAGTATTATTTTATAAATTTAAATAATATTAACTCCATTTAAATGCATATTGAATTTTATGCATTGTCTGATGTTGTTCTGAAGGGATTTGCAAAATTAAAGTTTTGAAAATGTGTTTCCTTCAATGAATCTTTACAAAGTAATTAAATATAGACAAAATTTATGTATGCATTTTGATTGATGTTTATTTAACTCTTTTTTTGCTTATTTGTTTTATTTATGCTAAATGATTTAATATATTCAATCTTTGGCACATGTTTTCAGTGAAGATTTTAAGATAAGAAATGAAAACAATTGGTTTCAAACTGTCTCCTGTGTCACAGTATTACCAGGACTTAACAAATGATTCTTTGCTTAAAAAAAGAAAAAAAGAATCCCACAAGGAGAAAAACAGTAAAGTGTTTCCTGGAATTTGATATTTTGATGGTTATGTTAAATTATTTCTTCAGAAATAAGCATAGGATCTTTGTTCTTTTATTGCAAAAAGCCATTCCACTCTAATTCAGATTTTCCATCAAAAAATCTTAATGGAAATATCAGAATTATTTTTTTCAGTTTATAACTGAGATGTTCACAAGCCATATCTAATAGTCTATCCTGGGAATAATTACTTGTAATAGGTATCCAAGGGAAATAATTGTCTGTCACTGTAAATTAGTAGTGCCACAGGTGGTATTAATCACTTGGAATGTATTGGAGTAGAACAGTGCCAGAGCACAAGCCTGCTTAAGCTTGATTTGTGGAGTCATTGTTTCTGGATGCTTCAAACATAAAGTGATTGCCTTTTAACAATGATCAACATTGAATTTTTCTGAATGATACACAATGATGTAGGTGGAAATGAAAAAAATACAAATTTAACATCAGCTTTTTAGTGTATAACAAGTGAAGTTTTCACAATGGAGAAGAGAAAAGAATGGGTTATAGAATGCAGAGCTCACACTTCCTATTCAATGTATTTTGAGCAGTTCAGTAGAGACGCTGCCAACTCAACTTGATTTATTGGGGCATTGAAATAAAATTATTGTTTAGCATATTCCATTAATTAGCTACTTTATTGATAACATTTTAAAAAGTATCCCATGTGGTATGAATATCCAAAAGTAGCAATTAAGTTACCTCTGAAATATTATTTTGACATACCATCATACTAGTAGAATAAAATTTCTGGCATATCAATAAGTAACTATGAAATTAAGATGCTCACTCAATACGTTGAACAGCCCAGAAAATATTAAGTAGCACATTCAGTAATGGAGTAATACCTGTATTTCATCAGAAGATATTAAAAGCAGAGAAGCAGATGAGAAAGTGAATAAGATTATTAATACAATCATACCTCTTGATCTGACAATTAATTCAAACTTTCCTAAATTGATTTTTCTCTAATCATTCTGGAAATATGAAAATTCAAAATAAAGAATGTTCAAAACAGCTTGAAATGAATTTAATCCCTATGGATTTCAGTTTGATCATATTGAAAATTTAAAATGAAGCACTCATCTGTTTGCTGTTAGTTTTACTTCAGAAATATTTCTTAACTTTTTTTAAACTAGCAATGTAAACTTTCTAAATGCTGGTGACAACAGAGGGCCTAATGAAGTAGGAGGAAAGAAGTGGCTTTTCTAAAATATCTCACTGACCCATTGTGTTGGATTGTATTTAATTTTGTAAAAACGGCTGGTCAAATACACAAAATCAAAACAAAAACATAGTTTACAGATTTGAGATATTTAGGTTGCCTTTTTAGGTCTAAATAAATAGCCAAAAATATTTAAGCATGTTATTTGCTGAAAAAAAAAAGATAAGGAATATCATTCCTAGGTATACTAAGATGAGTCAGATAAGCCAGTTCTGCTTCCTACACAGAAGATTCAATGTTCACATGCTAGAGAGGAGCTCCTTCCTTATGAGTAAAAATTAACTAGTGGCAGAAAAGATGAAAACCACTATCATAGAAGACCTGGAGATAATCATATACTAAATGGCACGCCATTCACACAGCCCCTATAGAGAAGCTGTTGACACCAAGTTGATGCTGACCTGGCAAAAGAGTAAAGAAACATCAGAGTGGACTAAGACAAATGTCGCAGAATATCTGTTACATAATTTTGGTTGTCCATGCCTAAGGACAATATAATGACCCTTAAGGTTTGCACTGTTTCTTCTTTTGCAATTTTTGAAAGTTTATTTTAGAAAAAAAAATCAGTCATTCACAATCTGTCTAAGCCCCCAGTTAGACAAATTCCTATAATTTAGACAGAATTTAGCTGTGTGGCTAACTTTACATGTATATCTATTTCTAATTAAACCCTGGCCTCTGTGTGGTTGAGTCAAAGTTCAATTTACTAAACATTTTTAGGTAATGAAATAGTGGATTATACAGCATGTTCCAAAAAGTTTAATGTAGTTTTAAGCTTTATTAGCTTAAATTGCTTGAAATACCTTGAATAGCTTTAAAAATATATTAAAGTTTTATTTGTCAACTGAACTGACATAAATTACTGTTTTGGAGACACAAGAAATGATTCACAGAGAGAGGAGCTAGGTCTAACCCATGACACTCCCTCTCATACCCTCAAATTGCCCTGACTTCTGTGATTTAGGGACCATAATCATCTGCAGAAGTGGCTGGTCTTTTCACAAGAGGAGGTAGGACAGAGATACCCTCTCTTTCTTCCCCTATAGTCACTCCCATGATGGGTTTTGATTCTGATGAAGGAAGGGACTGGATTTTCAGATCCTTGGTGGAAGTAGCTACCCTGAAAGAAGGGGAGAGTGAGGAGTGGGTGAGGTAGATAAGTAAAACTCTGTTCTTTCTCCTGTACTCTCCTGAGCAAGGAAGGGCATAGCTTAGTTGACTTAGCTACCTGGGGAAAGTTACATGGGGTCTGAGGTTGGACATGTACCCCTCCCTCCTTTCATCCTAAAGAGGCCAGGGATAGGGTAGGGCTAGAATAAAGGTCCAGGTTGGGAAAATCCATCATTTCCAATATTCCTCAGTGGCCTATCAGGCCAGGTTGCTAAGTCACATTGGATTTAGCTCTTGCCACTGCCATAGGTCTTTACACAATTGTTTAGAACAAAGTCTGCCCTCCAAACCAGTTTATGGTTGGCATAACATGTCTCCATCCCAACAGGCCACAATTTTGTATAGGATATTTTTATAGAGATTTTCTCTGTGGCAGTCACCATTAGTAGACACAAAAAGGCTTAGTATAGCTTTACTAATTTAAAACTACACTAAGACTTTTTGGATACCCTGCATCATAATATAGAACTTAAGGACCTTTATGTCATCCATTGCTGTTGAAGAGGAAATTAAGGCAAACAGGGTTAAATGATTTGCTTAGGGTCACACAGCTACTAAATGTCTGAAGCCAGATTTGAATTCGGGAGCATGAGTCTTCCAAGACCAGTGCTCTATCCACTGTGCAACCTAGCTGCTTAGATTTGAATAAACTAATTAGTTTAAAAGTGTTAAACATGATTTCCTGCTACATTCATCTTGGGCTGCTCCATGGTGTTCCTTTACTTTTTTGTCAGTTCAGCATTTCACATTTCACCAGCTATTTTTCTAGGCTGTGTGAATGAAGTACCTTTCAAAACATGCTTTGTGCCTCTCTCCAGCTCTGAATGGAAAGTTATTCTTCATCTTCTCTGCAAGAGAATTGACAGGCAATGGGAGGGGAAGTTGGGAAAAGGCAAGGATGAGGACAAAAGGAAAAGAGGGAAAAGGGAAAGGAAAGGTGTGTGGGGTGTTTGTGACCCCCTTGTAATAATCAGTCAGAGATTTTTCTTAAGGCAAAAAGGAGTTTATTGCTTTCTCATGAGAAAGGGTACCACCCCTTGTCTCCTTGTGCAACAGCCAGGAGAGTACGAGTTGGTTACAGAAAGCAAGCTTTATCTGTACCCTAACACGAGCTCCTCCTCCCTAACCCCCTTCCACTTATCCCATTGGCTGGGCTTCAGGCCGCACAATCTATTCATGGCTTTCTTCCCCAACAACAGAGAACGAAGGCAGTTACACAAGTTTGCCCAGAGCAGCGGGAAGTTTTGCAAGGGCAAGCAGTTCAGGTTGGGGGTAGGACAATTATTTTTACTACATGCTTAAAAACAAGGTCTGAGCAGGGGAGGGTTTTGAAAACAATACAAGGACTATTAACAAGAACTTTTGACCCTTTGAGGAGGCTTCACTTCGGAGAGATCATCTCTCACAAAGGGAAAAGTAAAAGACACTAAACTTGTTAAGCATCTCATCTTGTGAGCAATCTACCTAAGAGAGCTGAATGCTGTGGTCACATTAATTCTCCTCCCTACCACAAATATAATATGAAATGGCTCTGGGAGCCTCAGAACAAATATATTTGTTGGCCTTTATCTGATTCGTCTGATGTAAGTATCTGAAGTAAAACGGACATTGTCATTAGTTCAAAAATGGAACTAACCTTTCTAGTGTAGCATCATTGGGCGCAGTGCAAAATTTTCTCAAAACTATTGTTGGATCTGTATGAATAAAATTAGCTTTTGAAAAATAACCTACCACAACTATTATCACATGGTACTTTACATATTACTTGTTTTGTTCCCACATGCTACCTTAAAAATGACAGTAGAAACCTTGAATATATAAGTTTTAAAGCACTAAACATTGATGCTGTTCCAAATATGTGTTCCCTATTTTATATCTCTTTTCATGTATTCATGCAAATGAATAGGAAATCTTTTGCTAAATTTTCTGTATTTCTTGTGTGATGTGTTGGAAAGAAATGATTAAATGACTGAAAAGATTTATGTTCCAGCTCTCTCCATTATTCACTATCTGACCTTGGGAAAGTCAGTTAACCACTCTATCTGTGAAATGGGAATGATAATAACCTAACTTAAAAAGTTATTGTGAATCTAACTAGAAATGACTTAAGAAAGCCCTGTGAAAATGATAAAGCTTAGTGCATATTTAAAATATTATCATTTCATACATCTCATTTTTGAGTCATAGATATTGAGTTTGAAAGGAACAAAGAGCACATCTAGTCCAACCAACTTATTTGACAAATAAGGAAGCAAGGAAGGACTTGTCTAAGGCAATACAGGATACAAGCTTCAGAAATGAGATTAAGGGAATTCAGATAGAAATAATCTTACAATCTTCTCTCCATATATTTTTTTTCTTTTTAATTTAACAGTCCAGATTATTGCACAAGTGTAAATGGATCTATTTTCTTCCTTCCTTCCTTCCTTCCTTCCTTCCTTCCTTCCTTCCTTCCTTCCTTCCTTCCTTCCTTCCTTCTTTTCTTTTCTTTTTTCTCTCTTTCTTCATCTTTCTAAAAGTGGCAATAATATATAAGTTAGCTGAAGACATCTTTGAGCTAACATCAGAAGCACACAGGATGATAAGGATGATGTGTACTTCATCTTGATTGCTTACAGTTTTTTTCTTCCATTTCACTAAATTTTAAAAGACTTCTTTTTTTATAATTCAAAATAAATGGACTAGTTTCTCTACTATATATTGTTGAATTTTCAAGAATATTTTGTGATTTGTATTTGTAATATGGGGATTTTAAGTATTTTTTTAATTAGTGAACTTTTGAGAGCCAAGATGGAGGAGTCAAAGCAGTGACTTACTTGAGCTCTTCTCCAAACCCTTCCAAATAACTGTAAAAATGACTCTAAACAAATTCTAGAGTAGCAGAACCCACAAAAAGACAGAGTGAAGCAAATTTCCAGTAAAAGACAACCTGGATCTTTGATGGGAAAGGTCTGTTGAGCCAGACTGCGAGAGGAACACAGTTCAGCAAGGGTGAGGGCTGTGCAGGCAAAGTCCAGGCCTCAGCAAACCCAGAGCAGGTGTCAAGGGACTGAATCACTGTTAGCTTAAAGATTTCCAGACTTCTCAACCCACAAACGTCAAAGACAACTTAGGTCAGTAGGAAAAAGTCTGTCAGACCTCAGTGAGGGAAGAACGTGGTCTGGCACCAGTTATGGCACAGCCCTAGGATGTTGGCTGCTTCTGGAGCTCTCAGGATGACAGAAGGTGGGGGGATCAAGCAGTTGATCAGAAGGGGATTGCAGGGATCTCTTTGCTGGTGCTGAGGCAGGATTCTTTTGCTCTGCCCCTACTTGGATCTGGGTGGCAGTTCTGGGTGGTCCTGGGGCAAGGAAGAGCCTTGGTGTGGTGGAGCTTGTGGTAGCAGTAAAGAGACAATCCTCCTCAGAGTTCAAAGGCAGAAAAGAGCACTTGTGATCACTCATAGACCAGAGCACAGGCCAGGAAAGGAATAAACACCTTACCTTTGATCATACCACCTTGGAAGAACTGAAAATGTACATGTCTGTACAAGCATCTCTGAAAATTGCTGCACAAAATCCCTGAAGCTTGGGACAGTATGCCTTCCACACTGGAAGCAGAATCCAACCTTGGCAAAAAGTTTAAAAGTCAAATAATTTGGGTGGAAACATGAGAAAACATCGCAAAAAAAAAACCCTCAGAGCATAGACTCTTACTTTATTGACAAAGAAGGTCAAAACATACAAGAAGAAGAAGACAATAAAGCCAAAGCTTCTATCCAAAGCCACCAAGAAAAAATATGGATTGGTCCCATGCCATGGAAGAGCTCAAAAAGGATTTTGAGAAGAAAGTAAGAGAAGCAGAGGAAAAACTGGGAAGACAAATGAGAGTGAAACAAAAAAATCACAAAAAATGAGTTGAATGGCTTGCTAAAGGAAACCCAAAAATACTGAAGAAAATAACACTTTAAAAATAGACTAACCCAAATGGCAAAAGAGGTCCAAAAACCAATGTGGAAAAGAATGCCTTAAAAAGCAGAACTGGCTAAATGAAAAAGGAGGTCCAAAAGCTCACTGAGGAAAATAATTCCTTAAAAATTAAAATAGAGCAAATGGAAGCTAATGACTCTAAGAGAAATCAAGAAATTATAAAAACAAAACCAAAAGAATGAAAAAATAGAAGACAATGTGAAATATCTCATTGGAAAAATAATTGACCTGGAAAATAGATCCAGGAGAGATAATTTAAAAATTATTGGGCAACCTGAAAGCCATGATCAAAAAAAGAGCTTAGACATTATCTTTCAAGAAATTATTAAGGAAAACTGCATTGATATTCTAGCAGGAGAGGGTAAAATAGAAAATGAAAGAATCCACCAATCACCTCCTCAAAGAGATCCCAAAAGGAAAACTCTCAGGAATGTTATAGCCAAATTCCAGAGTTCCCAGGTCAAAGAGAAAATATTGCAAGCAGCCAGAAAGAAGCAATTTGTGTATTATGGAAACACAATCAGGATAACACAAGATTAGCAGCTTCTACATTAAGGGATCAGAGGGCTTGGAATAAGATATTCTGGAGGTCAAAGGAACTAGGATTAAAATCAAAAATCACCTATCCAGTAAAACTGAGTGTAATCAATGAGGGGAACAAATTGATATTTAGTGATTTAGAGGAATTTAACGCATTCTTGAGAAGCCAGAGTTAAATAGAAAAATTGCCTTTCAAATACAAGCCTCAAGAGAAGCATGAAAAGGGAAACAAGAAAGAGAAACCATAAGAGACTTATTAAAGTTGAACTGTTTACATTCTGACATGGAAAGATAATGTCTGTAACTCATGAGACCTTTATCATTATTAGGGTAGTAGGAGGGAATATATGGGAGAGTTGAATATAAAAAGGGATGATGTCTAAAAAAGAAAATTAAAGGGTGAGAGAGGAATATACTTGGAGAAGGAGAAAGGGAGAGATAGAATGGGGTAAATTCTCTCTCATAAAACAGACAATAAAAAGCTTTTACAGTGGATGGGAAATGAGGGGAGGTGAAAAGGAATGAGTGAATGTTACTCTCATCAGATTTGGCTTAAGGAGGGAATAACATACAAACACAATTGGGTATGGAAAGCCATCTTACCCTATAGGAAAACAGGGGAGAAGGGGATAAGATGGGGGGAATGATAGAAGGGAGGGCAGATTGGGGGAGGGATAATCAGAAGCAAACTCTTTTAAGGAGGGACAAGTTCAAAGGAGAGAATAGAAAAAAGGGAGGTGGGATAGGAAAAAGGGAAATATAGTTAGTTTTACACAACATGACTATTTTGGAAATGTTTTGCATGACTACACATGTGTAAGCTATATTGAATTGTTTGCCTTCTCAATGAGAGTGGGTGGGGAAGGAGGAAAAGAGAATTTGGAGCATTAAGTTTTAGAAACAAATGTTAAAATTTGTTTTTCCATGCAACTGGAAAATAAGATATAGGCAATGTGGTGTATAAATCTATCCTGCCCTACAGGAAAATACAGGGGAAGGGGATGAGAGAAGGGGGAGTGAAAGAAAGGAGGGCAGTTTGGGGGAAGGAGTATTCAAAATGAATGCCATCTTGTTGGCTGGGGAGGGGAGAAATGGGGAGAAAATTTGAACTCAAAATCTTGTGTAAGGGAACGTTGAAAACTAAAAATAAATTAATTTAAAATATTAAAAAAATAAAATTAGTGAATTTTTGAAATATGGTTCTTACTATATGTTACATGAAACAAATCTATGCCTACTGATGCCCTTTACTATTCATCTGTGAAGTAATTTCCACTTTTTTACAAAACAATGATTAGTAGTAGTAGTAGTAGTAGTAGTAGTAGTAGTAGTAGTAGTAGTAGTAGTAGTATTTTAATTATTATTAATTGAGGCAATATCTCACCGTACAGTAGGGGCTATATTTGTAGTAAGAAAAACAGTACAAGTCTGACTAACACTATCTGGAAAAGTTGGTCAGTCTCTGAGAAGCAAGCAGCTCTCTCTATGTAAGCACATTAGTGGAAAGGGTTTCCACACCAAAGAAAGCACAAGACATTGACAGAATGACTCTCTAGTTAAGAATGTTGAATATGTGAATTTATGAATATCTACTTCTCACTATGATAGCTGTCCACAGGCACTTGCAGAAGCTGTCATCTGTGGACATTGGTTCTGTAATGATTATAATAACTTGTTAGATATAGTAAAGTTTCTCTCTCTCTCTCTCTCTCTCTCTCTCTCTCTCTCTCTCTCTCTCTCTCTCTTTTTTTTACAGGTGAGCAGGATAATGGAAATATACAACAACCAGCCAATTAGAAGCATGTCTGAGGCTCAGAGCTGCTTGACATACCAGTCATCCTTTGCAAGTGAATTCTACCCAGATTTAGAGATGTCTGTAGCTGCCAAAAACCACAGAAGTAGCCTTGAGGAAATGCTGAACAAAAGTTGCAGATGTAAGATCTTGCTTAGGAGTTTCAGAACATCCTGTTTCCTGGCTTATTGTGTCTACAGACATCCCCCTGCCCTTAACCCCTGGCTTCTTGTTCAGAAGCCTCTAGAAACTATATCATCTCATCCTTTTCCCACTTCCCTTTGAGCAGCTGAGATCTCTTTCTCTGCTTCATTTGTGTAAGCTTTCTCAGACAATAAATGCTTTTATAAGGAATGATCATATGCTGTTTCATTTCAGATCCCTTTCTAGGCCTGAAGGTATTTTGGTCCTAAGTATCTTTGGTTAACATACCCATTTATTAAAAAAAACAAATATTGAGCAAAGCACATTGTGCAATGTTCTGGCTTATGTTGTGGGTGGGTTGGTAGAGAGAGCTCTTTAAAAAGTGACATTTCTCCTTATCTCAAGAATCTTACAATATAATAGACTACATTTTACTCTTTAAGAAGAAGGGAGGAATTATTTGAAAGTGGTTTTCAATAAGTTTTTTGTTTCCTTATTCTTTTTTGTTACTGTCTTCATAAAATGTAGGTAGATCCCATTTCTAATCTTACATATATTGCAGCATGCAATCATCATTCTCCTGATTTAAAGAAATGAGTTTAATTTATTCATTGTATCTTAAAGACTCTAAAGTACAGTCCTTGGCAAATTTCCAGGTTAAGTATTAAAAATAGTTGTCACCTTTAAAAAAAAACTTTTTATGGCAAAATTGAGCACAGGCTTCTTTATTTACACACTAAGCTTATAAACACAATGATTATTTACTTAAAATGCAAGCAAAATTTAATTAAACTTGCATTCTCTTCTTAATGAAAATAATTATTATTCATCAGAACAGATATACTGAATATTCATTGAACTCTCCACTTCAAATAATTTTTGTACATAAAATTAAGGCAGATTGCATTTAATAAATACTAATTAATATCCTCCATCTGTGCTCTTAAAAACAAAGCTCTAGACCAGCATTCTTTGCAGTGTGTTTTTTATGCTCTCATTTTATTTCTTTCTATGAGTGAAATAAAAGAATTATAGAATCTCTGACTTGGAAGGCTTGGTGCGTACTCAGTGTTCAGAAGTACTAAAGTTCACTACATATAATGTAACATAAATCATCAAGCACCTATGGTAGACAAGGAAAACTGAATTGGAAGTTAGAAGGCATGAGATTGAGTTCCTAGATTGACAACTGTGAGAGTATCCCCAATTTTCATATGTCTGTTTGCTCTGGGGTAGAGTCAAGATAGTGGAGAGAAGGCAGGAAGTTGGCTGAGTTCTCCCCAGTTTCCCTTGGAAACAACATTAAATAAAGCCTCTAAATGGACTCTGGAATGGCAGTACCCACAAAAAGACAGAGTGAAACATTTTTTTTTCCAGCTTGTGATAACTTAAAAAGACATTAAGAATGATCTGTCTCACTTGGGCAAAAGGGGAGCACAGTTCAGAACAGATGATTTCCAGTCAAGCTAGTAGGAGACTCTTAGTCATAGTACAGATCAGCAACCAAGGCCCTTTGGCCCTGGCTCAGCAGGCCAGCAGTGAAGCCTCCAGCTTTAGTACAGAAGGCAGATTGTGAGCCTTGGAAACCTGGCTACAACAGTCTTGACTAGACAATGTAACCCACAGCATAATGTGCAAGCCACAAGCACCTAGGGCCTAGCAGAGAAAGCATGTGACCAGGCCCCTAATCACTAGAATAAGAAGCTTGGAACAGGGCTTCCTGTGCCCCAGGAGCAGAGCTCAACTTTAAAAGTCATGAAATAGTCTGAAAATGAGTTCTAGAAGAGAGTTGTGACCATAGAAAGCTACTATGGTGACAGAGAAGATCAAAACACAAAATCAAAAGAGGACAACAGTGACACACTGTCTACATGTGAAGCCTAAAATGGAAAGTATGACTTGGTCTCAAGCCTAAAAAGTCCTCTTGGAAGAGCTCAAAAAAAGTTTAAATTTAAGTAAGAGAGGTAGAAGAAAAAATGGGGAAAGAAATGGCATTATGAAGAATTATAAAAAAAGAGTCATTGGCTTGGAAAAGGAAGGACAAAAGTTGACTGAAGAAAACAACTCCTTAAAAATAGAATTGACCCAATAGAAAAGGAGGTACAAAAGATGGCAGAAGAAAAGAGTTCCTTAAAAATTAGAATTGGGCAAGTGGAAGCTGATGAGTATGAGACGTCAAGAATCAGTCAAAGAAAATCGAAAGAATAAAAAAAAAATTAGAAGAAAATGTAAAAATATTTCATCAGAAAAATAACTGACCTAGAGAATAGATCCATGAGAAATAAATTAAGAATTATTGGACTACCTGATGGCCATGATCAAAAAAAGATCCTGGACAACATCTTTCAAGAAATTATCAAGGAAAACTGTCCTCATATCCTAGAAGCAGAGGGTAAAATTGTCATTAATAGGATCCATTCATCATCTCCTAAAAGAGATCAAAAAAAAAAACCTCCTAAGAATATCATAACCAAATTCCAGAATTATCAGGTCAAGGAAAAATACTGAAAGCAGCCAGAAAGAAACAATTCGAATATCAAGGAACCACAGTCAGAATTACACAAAATTTAGCAGTTTCTACATTAAACCATTAGAGGCCTTGGAATATGCTATTCCAGAACACAAAGGAGCTTGGATTACAACCAACAATCAACTACCCAGCAAAATTGTGGACAATTTTTGTAAGAAATTTTTAATTGGATTATGCCTCAGAGTTTTATCTGTTAAATAGTGGGGCTGAGCTCCTTTCTAGACGTAAATCTACAATCTTTTGATCTTGTGCTACCTATTCCCCAAATATGTTACCTGTTCTTGGGCAAAAAATTTGAAAAAAAAATCTGTGTCTCCAAAAGCAATAGGGTCAGACATTTTCAGGGAATGACCTAATAATTTAGAGTCTGATAGGTCATTCAATTTGAATGAATGAATGTTTTATTGTGATATTTGATTAAAATAATAGTCCAAAGGGGTACCATTAATTCTACTTCTACAATGTTTTCATCTTCTATCCTCTCCTGCTTATTGAATCAGCTATCTTCACCCCCTTTCTAGTTCTGGGCTTTTGTAATAGCCACTTGATTGGATTTTCAGATTGCTTCTCGCTTCTTCCTTCAAATAATATTTTGTTTAAACCACTTCAGACTAATCTACTTTATGCATAGATTCTGGCTACACTTCTACTCCAAAAAAAAATAAAACTGAATCTCCACTGTCTGACATGAAGATTCTCCAGAATTTGTTTTCATCCTGCTTTCTAGGCTTTTCTCTTACTAGTATCCTCCATGTATTCTACATTATAGTCAAATTTGGTTATTTGCCCCCTTATACACCCAACAGTACAGAGCTCTGTGCTTTTCTACATGTTATTCCCTGTATTTGGAATGTTCTATTTCTCTTTTTTTTTTTTTTTGCAGTAAAACCATTTGTTAAACATGTTCTATTTACAAGGCATCATTTAAGAGGCCGAGGATGAAATTAAATAACATAAACATCAACAATAACAGTTATCTTGTACCTTCTCTTTACATAGTCAGGGAGCTTAAAAATCTAATAGGTTGTCTTTTTTTTTTCATTCTATGGACTTCACCTAACCTTTTCTTTAAATTTCTCATATTCATGTGATATTTATTATTTTTGTACTGCAACCATTACATACTACATTCTTGAAATAAGCATGCTTTCTTATTCTACTATTTCCCTCTTGTTCTGAATCTTCGTTCTACTTCTTTTTTTCCTTGTATTTTTTCAAATTTTTCATTTTTCTCTTAAATTGTCTTTGTAAGATTACTAATATCAGTTGAAGTATTCAGCTGACAGTAAAAAAAAATAGGCTTCAAAATGTTTTAAGATAAATAAAAGTGTCATTAAGACAGTTGTACTGCAAGCCCAGGTTAAATCACAATTGTTCCTACCATCCAACAAGTTCAATAAAAAAAGAATGGGCTTTTTCTTATGTAAATATCTTTCTTACTACTTAACAGTTTTCTGCAGAGAATAAAGTCTCAATATATTTTGCATGCATTTCATTTAATTTATACATATAACTTATTTCACTTTATGAAATCAAAGCATTTGATATAATAATTATATGTTTAAAAATGTAAGTATCTTCCAAATTCATATAACTGATCAGAAGAAATAAAAATGAATAATTGTTGTTGTTCAATTGTATCCAACATTACATGACCCCAGTTGGGGTTTTCTTGGCAAAGATACTGGAATGGTTTGCCATTTCCTTCTCCAGCTCATTTTACAGATGGGGAAACCCAAGCAAACAAATGATAAGTTACTTGCTCAGAGTTACACACTAGTAAACATCTGAGGCTAGAGTTGAACTCAAGTCTTTCACTCTATCCACTGTACCATCTATTTGATCTTATAATAATAATAACTCTCATCAAACATTTCTTTTCTGATTCAGTACTTTTGTCATAATAGCAAATTAGATAAATTTGCTTGCCTGGGTAAAACACCTATTTATGTCTCTTACATACATATGACTGACAAATATATGATAATATGAATTACTGATTACTCCTTTCTATCAGAAAAGTCCACTGTTTTTCATTTTTCTTATGTTATATTATGACCTCTATCTAGAGAAAGTTCTCATTAAGATTCACATCTCATAAAGTATATCCGTTATGATGTTAATTTATTTAATTACCATGATTCTTACAACCCATGTGAAAAGTAATATGTTGTGGTCCAACAGCACATCAAAATTATTTCTCTATGATTTTATTTGTGCTCAAAGTAACATGAATAATATAAATTTTGAAATAAAGTACAAAAAATGACAAGGAGTTAAGGGTATTGCTATTAACCTTGCTAAATTGGCCTGTTGTATAGGTTCATGGTGTTCAATAAATGGAAGGATCAGAAGATTCATAGAAGAAGGCATCATTCTTGTGGCAGTGAGACTGAGGGAATAAAAGAGAGAGAGAGGAGAGATACAAAGACAGAGAGAGGTTGTGTGTCTCTGTCTTTATATATCAAGATATCACTTTAAAATTTATTTACATTATTTATCTTACGAATCATGAATCAAATTATTGAAATGTTTTTTATTTTCTCATTTGGCCTTGCAAAAACAAAGAAATATCAAAACAGTTAATATAACTGTTGTTATATTTGAAAAGTTGTGATTACATACTGTTAACTATCTTGCACAGTAAATGACATTCATGTATGAATGAAATCATTCTTCATATTATCATCTAACTATGGGAAAATTCCCAGAATGCTGCTTGAGGCAATTTTTGGAAGAGCTGAGTTAAGTTGGTCTTTTAAGTCATGGCCAAATTTTGGCACTTTGTTCAATTGCTTGCAATAATTTTGAGTGCTGTGGAATTGCAGAAATGTCAGGCTCAATGTTATCACTGAATTATTCTCCAAAGAATGTCTGTGGTTACTGAATTTTACATTTTAAGAGTAGAGTACTAAAAAGGTTTCCTTGGGAAAACATACAGCTTTTCTTATTTCAGCATAAGCAATTTATGATATATGTTGCAAATGAGAAATAAGGAGTTTTAAATGATCTTAAAATGTTCATAATCTATGAATGCATTGTAAAATTAAATCACTATGTATAGATTTTTTATGTCAGTTCTATAGTATTGCATACACCCTTTCAATATCTTTAATTGTTATAAAGCCCAATATGATTCTTGAGTGTTTTCATCATTTTATTTATACTGTCAAATCAAAGACAAAATTTAAGAATGAAGCTTTTCTTCAGTGCCCACAACCATATGTCCATACTGGGATGTCTGGGTTCCAATTGAAAGCCACAAATCCTTTACAAGCCTTACCCTCCTCCACAAGTTAATTACATTTTTATGTGCTATGCCCATAACTATTTTTGTGGCCTCATTAAATGACTTTCCCCTGAAATTTTATTCTACTAGTGTTGGTGTTAATTATTAAATTTCTGAAGGTGGCTTTTGAAACATTGGGATGTGTGTGTGTGTGTGTGTGTGTGTGTGTGTGTGTGTGTGTGTGTGATATAGTGGTGCTTGCAGCTAATTTGGAGGGAAGTCCATCCCTTAGTTCTATAGGTGGAGTTCTAGAACGTATATGCCATTATTCTCTTTGAATACAGGCTTTACTCTAGTCTCAAAATTGTTTATAGAAATAAAGTTTATTTCTCATGTGGCAGATGTAATTGATTCATTGATGTAAGGAGGCCTTAGTAGGACAGAAGTGACCAGATAGTTTGGTAGCTCATATTTTAGACTGGAATAAATGTTAGCAAAACAACACTCACTTGGCTTACCAGAGGAAGACTATTTTTGGATGACACAAGGTTGATTCTAACATAGCCTACTTATGCTAAAGAGATATAAATATAAATGTTCAAGATGTATAAATCACCTTTCTGTGTATTATAATTGCATTAAAGGGAATATCTGGAAGGGGAATAGGTAAAGAAAAGAATATCTATGGATCTCTACTTTCTAAGAATTTAGAATCAATTTTCATTAGATCAAAATATTGGTGTTTTAAATCAAATACCATTTCTTAAGAGTGTGATGAACTCATGAAAACAAAACAAAAAGAAAGGAAACGGAACTTACAAAATCCCCACAATGGAGGCATAAAATAAAAATAGAAACAAGCCATTAAATGTACATAAGGAACTCTGTGTGGTGCACATTGAATTCAAAACCACACATTTTGTATTTATTTTTAATTATTGATTTAAAAATATTTCCCAATTACATTTTAATCTGGTTTGGTCCATGTTACAATCCTCATGTGGCCTGTGGCCCACATCTCTGTGCTGCAGCATTCTTTTTTAGGAAGCACGTATATGTGATAAAATTAGAGGATCATGTCCTATAATAATGGCTTTTAAAAATTTATTTTTAAAGGAAGACTATATTCTAGAAGCAAGGGAATATCTAATAAATAAGATATGTTGGTAAATGATACATGAAATTCCGGAACATAACTTAAGATGTAGGAATCTTATAGGCTTTAGAGCAGGAATAAATTATACCTAGTGAAGGTAAGTGGAAATAATTTTAATTGGAAAGTGTCAATTTTGATTAAGAGGGCTTGAAAATGAAAAATGGAGGAGGGATAAAACTTTCAACATAACTACTCTAAGATATATACAAAAGATTGACATGTAAAGGAAGAACATCAGTGACTAGGATTAATATTTCACAACTGGCATGAGATAGGAAGAATATTAGTAGATAGGGCCAGTAATTCATAGGAGACAGTATCTAAGAAGAAGTGCAGCAATAAAACTCATGGCCTCAGATGTTTATATACAAATGTACAATACATAGGTAATAAATAAAGTAAGGCAGAAATCCTAACAGAGGGAAATAAATTTGATGTGATAAGCATTACTGTAACAATGTGACCATTGAAAATGTATCACACAGACTATTTCATATTTGTATTTTTGTCCAAGTACCTAGCAAAGTGTCTTATACACATTAACTTTTTTTTGTGTTGATTGATTGATATCATACTTTAAAAATGGATAAAATATACTTATTTGCGTAAATCCATAAGTTGATGCAAAGTAGAGAATATTTGGACAAGAATCAGTAGAGAAAGAAACAGATATATTGTGATTAGAATTAATTTTGAATAAAAGGAGAAAAAGAATGATGTTTTCAGGAAAATCAGAAACTTGGCACTGGAGAGTTTCAAGTATCCAGATATCTGCTAAAGCTCTCTCATCAGGAAACAAAAAATAAGCAAAAGAAAAGAGGAGGTAAAAATTTTCATTGGTTTTAATATTAATTATAATTCCCAGAAGTGGAAGAAATTTTGAGAAGACTTGCTATTCTGTATCTTTTTTCTGACCAGCAAATAGAAACTGATTCTAGAAATATGTATAATAGGGACCTAGGAAGGAAGTAGTAACTCTATATCAAGAGTAGAGAAGATAGAAATGGGCATGGTATGGCATGCATTTTAGGTTTGTAAGGACATTTTAAAAAGTGTGTTTCAGTGAAATAGTATTTTAGATTTTTAGACTAAAATACCCCCAGAGAATTTGTACAAAACAATAATATATCAAAAAAGGCAATTCTGGTGACTCACACACAACCAATTTTTTTTTACTTGAAAATATATCCATCTACTTTTCAAAATCATTTGAGAATCCATGTTGTTTATTGTCATATAATTTGCTATTAGGTATAATTTCAAATGTTTGTGTTGGTGGAGAATTTTAGTGATTTCTGATGCTTCAATGTTTCTGTCTTCAAATTTTCATAGCTTCTTTATTTTATCTCTTATTTATTTGTTATCTGGGTTATTTTTCCCTTCTGAGAGTATGCATAAAGACTGTTAGTTTATAGATTTTAATGCATTTAAATCTGGGTCATATCAACATATATTTTTTTGGGATATAGGCATATGCTTATAGAAACCTAGCAGAGAGACAGATGAATGAAGACAGCTGCATATATGCTTGGGACATTTCACAACTATGGACTGGAGGACTTCACGCTTTTCATCTTTCAATGAACAATCTAGAAAACACAGCATAGTTTTTCTGCTAATTGTTCTGTTTCTGGTTCTCATTCTCCTTCTACTCACGAACTGATGAAGCAGTATCAAACTTTGTAAAACTCACAGTCCTACCCAAAAAAAGTGCTGAGAAACATTTTATAATAACAAGCAATTACCTAAAACCAGAAAATTGTTGGTTCTTTGGACAAGTCACCTAAACCCAGATAGTTGTGTCCATAGGATTCTGGAGTGCCCAATCCAAAATCAAGCCTCTTCTAAAGCAAGCAATGAAGAACCTGTCTTTTTAGTTTTACCTATCAAACTACAAAAGGCATTACAGATTAACCAGCATATTGAAGAAACTTGACCTCTCTCACAACATAGATGGTTCCAATAGGTACTGCAGTGGAATTTAGCTCTCCTTCAATTAACAGACTTTTAAGTACAGTAGCTGAAGCAGTCCTTACAACTGACTTATGCTGTTAATATTTGTTGCTTTTTAACTGCTCCTATTGTCTTCTCTCCTACTGGGATCTTTAACAGTCTCAATGGCTCAGATAAGATTTTCCTGGCATTGTAACTCATCTTTCCCTTATGAGGTAAAACAGACTTAATTCATCTTTCTCTTCGGTATGAAACCAACATTCTTTAAAAAAAAAATCTCACTGTTTACACATAGTTATTTGATTTACTACTTAGTGAGTTTTAGCTACTCAAGCTCTAAAAAAAATAGTTACATGAAAATGAGTTGAGAAATCACAATGCTAAGAAACATCAGTAATTTCCCTACATTCAAATAGGTCCTCTCAATTCTGAAAGTCCATCTGCTCACCATTTGGTCCTGCTCTCTATCCATTACTGTCACATTTTATCTGAAAACAGTTTCTTCACATGCAGATTTAAACATTTCTTTGTTATTTTTCTGCTCTTTTTATAACCAAACTGTTGACATGTGGAAAGGAAAGTACTTTTTTTCCCTTTCACAGGTAGATAGAATCCTTTTTCTATCTTTATAAAAAAATTTAGAAAATTAATTTTCTAAGCCTTTTCAACAAGCAAACTGATCACATATGAAAGGGCCAGTTTCTTACAAACATGCATACACTCACACACATATATGTATGTATGTATATGTGTATTTATGTATGAATGTGTGTGTGTATGTGTGTGTATCTATGTATATGGCCAGTATCTCCTAAAATGGAAACAAATGTTGGAGAAGATGTGGGAAAATTGGAACATTAACGCATTGCTGGTGGAATTGTAAACTAATCTAATCATTTTGACAGATTTTTCAATAACATTATTTTGTTATTTCTTTTAAAAGCACTCACTCAAAAAACAAAGAAAATAACCCTTCATGTTTTATACCTGGGAAATATTGCTTCTTTGATTCTTAAACATTTACAGAGCAAGATTAATGGACAGTCAACTGACCAAGTACAAGTTCTTTTGGACCACCTAGAAAAAAGATAGTGGAAAAAAAAAAAAAACAACAGAGACCTTTACATTAAAGTGAGCCAGAACCAAGAGTACCAATCTCAGATCAATGATGCATAACAACAGATTTTGACTCAATTCTCATTTTTGTGCCCACTGGTAAAACATTACTTTTTTCCCATATGGTTTATTTTCATTGTTAGACCATTGTCCCCCATGCCTGGATTTCTTTCCCTTTTCATTTCCATCTCCTGGCTACTCTGGATTCCTTCAAGCCTCAGATAAAATTCCAAGTACCTTCAAGAAAATTTTCTTGACTGAGCTTAAAACTAGTGCTTTCCTCTGAGATTATCACCAGTTTATCTTGTGCACATCTTGTTTGTGCATAGATATTCTTATTTTGTCTCCTCTACTAGGTTGTGAGCTCCTTGAGAGGGAGGACTGATTTTGATCTTTCCATTTGTCTCTAGTGTTTAGCATAGTGCCTGGCACACTGTAAGGCTTAATAAATCCTTGTTGACTTGTTTCCTAGAAAGAAAAAGAGAAGGATAAAGGTGGTTTAATAAACTTCAAGTTTTTAAATGATAACTATAGAAAAGGCACCCTTTTTAAAAACATCTTTTTTAATTAATTTATTTTGAATTACGAACAATCACTTCTACAGCCTTTTGAATTTTTAATTTTTCTCCCCATCCCTTCCCCCTCCCTTCTCAAGACTGCACACAACCTGATATAGGCTATACATATGCATTCCTATTAAACATTTTCACATTAGTGTTGTTCTAAGGAAGAATTAGAATCATTCAGAGAAACCACCAGAAAGAGGAAACAAAACAAAACAGAAGAAAAGAATAGCAAATAGTATGCTTCAATCTGCATTCAAACCACATAGCTCTTTCTTTGGATGTGGGTAGCGTTTTCCATCATGAAACCTTTGAAGATGTCTTAGATCCTTACATGACTGAGAAGGGCTAAGTCTGTCAACGTTAGTCATCACACAACATGTCTGTAACTATGTACAACGTTCTCCTGGTTCTGCTCACTTCATTCAGCATCAATCCATACAAGTCTTTCCAGGTTTTCCTGGAGTCCACCTGCTCACCATTTCTTAAAGCACAATAGTATTCCATTACATTTATATACCACAACTTGTTCAGCTATACCCCCATTGATGGGCCTCCCCTCAATTTTCAATTTTTTGCCACAATAGAAAGAGCTACTATCAATATTTTTGTACATGCTGTATCCAAGAACCATTTTTGAGAGCACAACCACTGCGGAGAGCAATTTGGAACTAAAGTGTTATAAAATGTTCATACCCTTTGATCCAGCAATAGCACTTCTACGTCTGTATCCCAAAGAGATCATACAAATGGGAAAAGGACCTATATGTACAAAAATATATGTCTATACATACTTACACACATAGAAAGAACTATGGAGTCTGAAGACAGACGGAAGCATACTATTCTCTCTCTTGTTTCTTCTTTCTCATGTTTTTTTTTTTCCCCCTTTGATTCTAATTCTTCTATACAACATGACTAATGTGGAAATGTTTCAATAAAGAAAAGAAAAAGAAGGAGCTGAGATGGACTGAGGTTAAATTATGCACAAAGGCTCACTTTTCTCCCACAACATTCTCTATGTTAGAATGTTCCTAAAGTCCCTTATCTGACTGCCTTTCCCCTTTTTTCCCCTATACTACGTTTACTTATCTGTGTATGTATTATATTCACCTTGTAGAATTCCCTCCCTGATGGAAGGAGTACTGTATTCTTTTTGTCTTCATACCATTAGTGACTGACACAGTGTGTTCCACACAGTAGATACTTACTCAGCACTTTTTAAATTGAATTACTGGTGACTGTCTTGAAGCAATGAGGAAATAAATGACTATTTTATTTTTTAAGTATAAAAACCCCAAAGTAACTGCTTAATATATGCTTATTGATTCATTCACTTCTGATCATACCTAAAGTAGCTCTGCTTGTCAGTATGATGGACTTGTCTCCAGAAGATTTCAATAGCACTAAAGTTCATTAAAAAAATTTTGGGATATCATGAATTGTGGGAGGAAATGTATTCATTAACAAGGATATTGCGGGGAGACAAGATGGCGGAGTGAAAAAGTAGTCGCTCTCACTCTCCCCTATCAACCTCTGAAAACCCAGAAAATATCACCCCAGAAAAAAAAAAAAACCTGGAACACCTGAACTAGAAGAAAGACAAGGAGTAGCAGTGCAGTAGCCCAGCAAACGGATCTCTCAGTGCCTCTGCACAAACAAGGGGCCCCAGGCAGATAAGTACCTTGCTGCATTCATCTGAAAGGAGGTAAAAAAAACAACCTAAAGGCTTCCTAAAGCCCTGACCCTGCTGATTCCAACCCAACACCAGGTGAACTGTAGGAGCCCTGAAGCCCCCAATTGTGAAGAGATCCTGAAGCCCAGGTGGTAGAGCAGGCAAACACCAACACCTGGATCTCCGAGTGCCTCAGTGAGGGTGGGGGGAACTGGTGGAAACCAGCTCAGAAAACCACCAGGAGGCTCCGCAATCCATTGCAAAGGAATCTCCCTGTACATTAGCAGAAACGAGGGAGACAACACTGCAGGGGGCCCCAGGCAGATAAACATCCTGCAGCAGCCATCTAAAAGAAGCAGAAGAAAGCTAAAGGAAAGGAAAAGCAGGCAACCTAGAATTCCCTGAAAGTTCCAGCCTTGCTGATTCCAGCCCAACACAAGGTAAGCTGCCAGAAACCTACAGCCTCCAATTCCCAGCATAAGAGGCCCCAGAACGCAAGGCCAATGACTAAGACCTAGGCTCCCAGCACAAGAAGCTTAGGTCAGTACCCTCTATGCCCCAGCAGGAGAGCTCACTCTCTTTAAAGGCCGGGGAATAAAGAAACACCATGAGTAAAACGAAACATACCATAGATTCATATTATGAGAAGAGTGAAGATCAAGACAGAAATTCTGAAAAGGACAACATTGTCAACAAACCCACATCTGCAACAACAAAAGGGAATATGAACTGGTCTGAAGCCCAAAAAGCCTTCTTAGAAGAGCTCAAGAAGGATTTTAATAGTCAAATGAGAGAGGTAAAAGAGTCCTTCAAAAATACAATTGGCCATTGGAAAAAAAATACACTGAAGAAAACAAGTCCCTAAAAACACAATTGGCCAGTTGAAGAAGGAAGTACAAAAACTAACAGAAGAAAACAATCTGTTAAAAACTAGAATTGGACAAATGGAAACTAATGTCTCTATGAGAGAGCAAGAATCAGTCAAACAGAAACAAAAAATGAAAAATCAGATGAAAATGTAAAATACCTCATCAGTAAAACAACCGACCTGGAAAATCGACTCAGGAGACAATTTAAAAATTATTGGACTACCTGAAAATCATGATGAAAAAAAGAGCCTGGACAGTATCTTTCAGGAAATCATAAAGGAAAACTGCCCAGAAGTCCTAGAACCAGAAGGGAAAATAACCATAGAAAGAATCCACCAATCACCACCTGAAAGAGATCCCAAATTGACAACACCATGAAATATAATAGCAAAATTCCAAAATTACCAGATGAAAGAGAAGGTGCTGCAAGCAGCCAGAAAGAAACAATTTAAATATCATGGAACCACAGTCAGGATTACACAGGACCTTGCAGCTTCTACATTAAAAGACCACAGGATGTGGAACATGATATTCCGTAAGGCAAAGGAGCTTGGAATGCAGCCAAGGATCAATTACCCAGCAAAAATGAGCATCATTTTTCAAGGGAGGAGGTGGATATTCAACGAAATAGGAGACTTCCAAACTTTCCTGATAAAAAGACCAGAGCTCAACAAAAAATTTGATCTTCAAGTACAGGACTCAAGAAGGACTTAAAAAGGTAAATGGGACAGAAGGATACAATATGTTGTTAATGGGGGGGTGTTTAAACCCCTACAAGGGAATATGAGACTTGCAACCCTTGAGAACTATATTGTTATTACACCTTGTTAAAGGAGTATACATAAAGAGGGTGGATATTGGTTGACTTTGCTGTAATGATAAAATAAAATTTAATCAAATGGGTTTAATGGATCCAAATAAGTGTGTCAATCTAATCTTAGAAAAGGTACTGAGAAAGGAGGAGGCAGACAAGGGTAAATTACATTACAGGAAAAGACACAAAATCCTATTACAGCAGAGGGAAAGAGGGGGGAGCATTGTCTGAACCTTACTCTCATCAGATTAGGCTCAAGAATGGCATAATATAATCAGTTAAGCATAGAAATCTAACTTGCCCTATAGACAGTAGGAGGGAAAAGGGGAAAGAAAAAGGAGGTGGGGAAAGAAGGGAGGGAAGCAGCAGTAAGACTAAAGGGGAAGAAAAGGGAAAGGGATAATAAAAGGGGGAAGGGAATGAAGGAGGCGGTGGTCAAAAGCAAAACACTAGTGAAGGGGGGAAAGGAAAAAGGAGAAAGAAAAGCATAAATGGGGGGAAGGATGGAGAAAAAGACACAGATAGTAATAACTGTGAATGTGAATGGGATGAACTCTCCCATAAAATGGAAACGGATTGCAGAATGGATTAAAAACAATAATCCTACAATATGTTGTTTACAGGAAACACATTTGAAAAAGAGTGACACATACAGGGTAAAGATAAAAGGCTGGAGCAGAATATATTATGCATCAGCTGAAGTAAAAAAAGCAGGGGTATCAATCCTGATCTCTGATGAAGCAAAAGCAAAAATAGATGTAATGAAAAGAGATACAGAAGGAAACTACATCCTGCTAAAAGGCACCATAGACAATGAAATAATATTCCATTAAATTGAAAAGTTTTTGCACAAACAAAGCCAATGCAACTAAGATTAGAAGGAAGGTAGAAAATTGGGAAAGAATTTTTACAACCAGTCTCTCTGATAAATGCCTCATTTCTAAAATATATAGAGAATTAAGACAAATTTATAAGAACACAAGCCATTCCCCAATTTATAAATGGTCAAAGGATATGAACAGATAGTTCTCAATTACGAAATTAAAGCCTCTATAGTCATGTGAAAAAATGCTCTAAATCGTTATTGATTAGAGAAATGCAAATCAAAACAACTCTGAGGTACCACATCACACCTATCAAATTGGCCAACATGACAAAACAGGAAAATGATAAATGTTGGAGAGGATGTGGGAAAATTGGAACACTAATACATTGTTGGTGGAGTTGTAAAATCATCCAACCATTTTGGAGAATAATTTGGAACTATGCCCAAAGGGCTACAAAAATGTGCATACCCTTTGATCCAGCAATAGCACTTCTAAGGATATATCCCAAAAAGATCAAACAAATGGGAAAAGGACCCACATGTACAAAAATATACATAGCAGCTCTTTTTGTGGTGGCAAAGAATTGGAAATTGAGAGGATGCCCATCAATTGGGGAATGGCTGGACAAGTTGTGGTATATGAATGTAATGGAATACTATTGTTCTATAAGAAATGATGAACAGGCTGACTTCAGAAAAACCTGGGAAGACTTATATGGTCTGATGCTGAGCAAAGTGAGCAGAACCAAGAGGACTTTGTACACAACAGCTGCCACGTTATGCAATGACTAAGAATGTTAAACTGAACCCTTCTCATCATTACGAGGATCTAAGAAATCTCCAGAGGCCTCAGGAAGGAAAATGCTGTCCACATCCAAAGAAAGAACTATGGAAGTCGAATCACTGTCACTTATTTTTACCTTCTGTTGAGTTTTGTTTCATCTTTCTGATGGTTCCTTCTATTGGTTTTAATTTTTACTTACAACTTCACTAATGTGAAAATATGTTTAATGGGTATGTAAATGTAAAGCCTATGTCAGATTGTGCACTGTCTTGGAGAGGGTGGGGAGGAGAAAAAGGGAGAAAAATTTTCAACTCAAAAGCATATGGAAAAAAAATGAAAAAAATAAAAAAAAACATGGATATTGCATACACCAGATGTTTTTGGAAATATAATAGTTTAGTATAATTTGCCTACTGATTGGATACACTCCTTTAAATTCAACAAAGGCTTTTGTCTGCAAAATTCTAAAGTGTCTATTTCCTTTTAAAAATAATTAAAGATATCCATATTTTTTGTCATTTCTTGTGTTAGTATGCGTAATATTTATTTTTTTTGTTAAATAAAATGTTTTGGTGACCTCTGGTTATTCAGCTTTTCCTTATTTAGATTTTTGTAGCTCCTCAGTTAACATTTTTTTTCTTTTAACCTTTGTTTTTAGGTAGATTAATTTGTTATGATTGGCTTGTCCTGATCTGAACTACTTTCTTCTGTGACTTTGCTCTGAAGGTATATTGGTAAATACATACATATATGAATATATACATGTGTATATGTGTGTTTATTTATCCATCTATATCTATACATACACACAAACTCAAACACACATGTCTGTATATATACATATATGTATATGTCTATACACACACACACATACATCCTTTAGCTGGTAAAATCTGTTTTCATTTTGTTTGGATATAGTCCTAGCACATAGAGAAAGTGTTCATGTATTCAGTTCATTTAATGAATACTTGTTGTTTGTCCCTTTTAGTAATCAATGTTACCTGAACTGACATAATTGTAGCAACTGGGCAATTGATATCTCTGATTTGTTCTGATGTTTTTTGCCTTTTTGTGGTAGAAGAAAATGAAGGAATGGAACGCCTTCTATCCTCTCTATCTTCTTTTCCAGTTTATCCTCATGGGAGTATGTAGGGCCTACCTCAAACTCTATGACACCTTCTCTCTTTAACTCTTGGGGAAAAAATTATCACACTGAAAGAGAGTACTAATACAATTAGTAATATTTCCATAAGTCAGTCAGCTAATAAGCATTCATTAAGTTCTTTCTATGTGTCAGGCAGAAGCAGCTAGGTGACTCAGTGATAGAGCTCTGAGATTTGAATCAGGAAGACTTGAGTTGAAATCTGGACTCAGATACTTACTAGCTGTATGACTCTGGACAAGTCACTTAATCTCTGTTTGCCTTAATCCACTGGAGGAGGAAATTGTAAACTACACAAGTAGCTTGTCAAGAAAATCTCATGGACAGTATTGTCCCTGGGGTCACAAAGAGTCAGAAATGACTGAAAAACAATGTGTCAGGCATTGTGCTAAGTTCTAGGGATAGAAAGAAAAACAAAAACAAAAAAGTCCCTAATATAAAGGCACTTACATATAAAACAATGACAGAAACATGAAAATAATAATAAGAATGAATGAACACATATAAATATATGTATACAATGTTTATATATAGATATGCATATGACAGTATATCAATACATATGGATATTAATCTATATATGTGTATATTATAGAAAGTAATCTTAAAAGGGAACTCATTATTATCATCAGGAAGGAAAAGAGGACCAGAAAAGGCTAAATTTTTCCCTACCTTAAGCAATGATTACAGGGATATGAGGGAAATTATAGCAAGTATTGAGAATGAATAGAGAGGGAAGTCCTATCATCAGAAGAGAAGCAGGTTTCCATCACATGATTATAGGATCAGAGATACAGAGCTAGAAGTGATGTCAGAGGTCTTTGAGTCAAATTTTTCATTTTGCAGATGAAGAAACCAAGTTACAGAGAGGATAAATGACTAGCTCATTATCACATTACACAACTAATAAATGTGTGAACTAGGGTTTGAGGTCAAATTTGCCTAATGTCACACCCAGTGCTCTAGAATAGAAGGAATTGGAAAAAAAAATAAGGTTTAAAATGAAAGGAAACATGTTAATGATGGAACAGTCATTCCAGAGGGTACAGTGGAAGGGATATATAGATCATGAGCAGAACACTGAGGAGATAAGGTCAGGATTTATTTGAGTAAGAGAGAAGATAGTTTAGCTTGAGAAAATGAACTTTTGTAATACCAAAACCCAAATCTTCAGAATTTTAGGATTCCTGCCAGGCCTTCACAGATACCAGCCATGATGGTGTCAGGACCCACAAAGTTCCTACCGTACATAACCCTGGCTATCATTCCTGTCATCTGCTGTTTTCTCATATTGCTGTCTGACATGGATGATGGTTTGAACAGCAAGGATGCTGTTATTGTTGATGCTACTATTTAGTTACGAGTTAGCAAGTTGATCTCTGACTTAATCCAACTTAGTAATATACTTTGTGTGAATCTATCTCATTTGGTTACATTCAGAATTGTTAATTCAATGAGTGGAGAAAATATGACAGGGTAATGGCATAAATTAACTATGCTAGTTTTTTTTTTTTTTTGACCTTTAATATTTCAGAAAATTCCTTAGTGGATGTTAAATCATAGGTTTTCTGTTATCTAAGAAGTAAAAACAAGTTTGTAATGCTACAATAGCACATCTCTGTATGTATATCTACACAGAAGATGGTATTAAAATAAGTTATGACAATTGTTAAGGTACATTCAATTGTGAACATCCATTCTTTGTAAGTGAGAAAAAAAAGAACTTTCAGATACTTTATATTTTCCTTTATGAATGTTATCCGGAGGTAAACATTAAAGTTTGAAAAAGACTGATCTAAAATATTCTGAACAACAAAGTATCTTACTTAAAAATATCTTCAAGAAAAAATGTGTGGTTATCCTATTGGAAACAAAATTTGTTGGCAACTAATAAAATGATGAAGATCTGTGTTGCACAACAAGCAGATGGGCAGGTTTGTAGACAAGAACACCCAACTTCAGTCTTTGCATTTGACACATATGAGTGGTATCACTAAGTTTTTTAACACCTCAAAGCAAATCTCTAAGACTAAGTTGCAGAATTACTTTTGGATGATGGGTGTTTCCAAGATAAGAGCTCCTTACAGATGAACTCACAGCTCTGCATCAAAAACAAAAACAAAAAAGAATACAAAAGTAGTCTAAAGAAGAATGATAATTTTATCGCAAGAAGTATGCATGAATATTATGGAAAAATAGATTGAATACTGACAAGTAATATTAAAAACAAAATAATCTATTTGTCAGATCTTTTAAAAATATTTCGAGTATTAATGTTCATACATTTCATTATGTATGACAAAAAGTTTGTCCATATTTCTTTAATGCATGTAGACATTTGCTTTGAAAATGAAATTATAAGTAATATATCCTTGATATAAAGGAGGGGGTAATCCACAACTTTCAAAACATTGTTTACTTGAGATGACATCTGAAAATTTAATTATTTTTAAGTAAAAATAAGTACTGTAAGAATGGGTCACTCTTCATTAATTAAATGTGCTATTTTTCATTTTCAGAAATGTAAGTAGATATGTTATTTTTTTCCCTTGGCATGATGACACAAACTAACCTAATACAGAAAAAGATGAACAATTCATTAGAACTAATTTTTTGAAGTAACTTATCATTTTATTTCCCCAACTCAATAATACTTCATTATTAAGTAATAAGTTGTAATTCTTTCATCCATTCAATCAGTAAGAACACGCATTTGTAATGGTAATAGGGCTAGGTTCAGACTCAGGAAGACTAAAATGCAAATCCTTTCTCTGACATACACTGGTTGTATCACGCAGGTCACTTAACCTTTAAGACTATAAGTTATGGAACAGTTGCCAATATGCCCTGTTAGAGAAGGGTTTCCTCATGGGGGTTTAACTCAAAGAAATCACATTTCTACAGTTTCCAGAAAATCTAATACTTTCTATTTTTAAGGTATTATACTGGCATTAGGTAAATCCAAACACCAGTAACAAGACTTTCTGACTCCAGGCCCAGCACTCTATCTACTATGCTAAATACCAGCCCAAGAGGAAAGATGCAAGGAAGGATTTTTTTAATGTAATTTTTTTTCTTAAACTAGCATTTAGGGTCCAACAAAATTAATTCTTCCCCCAAAATGTGTATCTCATTCTACATATACAGATTAATGTCTTTCTGTCACAAAGCAGGTTGCGTTCTTTATCACTGATCCTCTGAAATTCTAGAAGGTGATTGTTTTTTTCAGGGTTCTTACATCTTTCAAAATTGTTCATTCTCATAATTTTGTTCATATAAGTCTTTGCAGGTCTTTCTAAAACTATTCCTTTTGTTATTCTTTTTACAATAAAAATGTGTTATATAACATTCATATATGAATTTGTTCAGCAATTCCCTAAATGTTAGCTAGAATGCTAAGTGTCTAGCTCTTTGCTACTACTCTTTTTGCTTTATTTTCTCTTTAATTTCTTTGTTGATGCCTATATTCAGGTTGATGATTTTCTCCTTTCTTTCTCTTCCACTGAAACAAATCAAATTATCCTATTTTGTTTGTTTTATTTCTTTTATTTCAAAACATTGTACTGCTATGATAATAACATTTAGGTAATTTTAATTAAAATAATATCATTATTGTTTTATTATTTCCATATAATGACTATATTAAAGATTCACTCAATTTGCCATGAATATAATCAGTCTTTCACAAGGCTTCATGCTCTTAATTATTAGTTACATTATTAGTATTGTGTAGTAAGCATGAATTCGTACCAAGCATTTTATCTCAAAACTCAGTGAAAATAATACTAGTATGAAGGCTAATATCTCTTAATTTTAGTTTATCATATTTAAATGTTTTCTGGGTTTTTTTTTAGCAAATCATAATTTAAATTGTTTTGGTTAATATAAAACAGGATGTTTTCTTTATATCTATTTGCAAAATATGTCTCATTACTATACAGATAATTCTCCTTTTATGTTATGAGAAAGGAAGTAAATGGGGCTGAAGGTGGCACAGACACATTTGGGCCAGATACAAGCACTTACAGAAAAGGGATGAGAGAAAGACATGCAGTACTGAAAGCAGAAAGGTACCAGGGTGGGTGAGCAGAGTGGGGCAATGATCTCTTCTCCACCAGGAGATCTCAAACAATATCCCCTTATCTGGCAGTGGGGGTCTCTGCATACTTTCTGTTTTTACTTGGGTTATTTGTCTGTTTATTTATTTATTTGTGGTGGGGTGGTGGGAGGACAGAATGCCAATAGAGGACCAAGTGTAGAGAAATAGAGCATAATACTGTTCAGTGAAGTTAATGTGATTTTTTGGAATGTGTATTTCTTCTAGAATTCAAGTCAAATTTGCTTAATAAGAATTTGTATAAACCAAGAGCTGCCTTTACTTTTGAAGATTAACAATAATATTTTTGAATATTCCTTGAAATTTTTCCTTATTATTTCTTGAAATACAGTGGTCTTGTTTTTTACTTTTTCCAGGTTGGGGAAAGCTTGAAAATCCTGATATTCTTATGGGTTTTTTTTCTCCTTTTTCCTCCTTCCAAATCAATCATTTTGGTTTTTATATTTTTCAAATAATTTCCTGGCTATCTGACTGAATGAGGGGTGGAGCACATTTTTTTTTCTTCTAGTGCTTTTAATTTTCTGTCTGCCACTGAAATTCTGCTTTTTGACTCTACTATAACAATAATTTTTGAAGAGGTGTTAACAAATTGTTAAGGTTCATCATCATTTTTTATATTTTAGTCTCATTCAATGCCTTCTTTATTTCACTTCATTATTGATAATTTGATTTTCTCTTTCAACTTATTAAATGTCCTATTACCTATTTTATTGAATTCCCAGGAAATTCTAGTTTCATTTCTGATAATTCTATTATTTATATTATTTCAATATATTTGCCTTCAGACATTTCTATCTTCACTTCTTTTAAACCATTGGTATATATGTATGTAGGTATGTATTTATTGTTTGTATTCCCTTTTATTCATTTCTGTGAATGCTCCCTTACTCTCACAAACCCACAAAACTATTTTTTTGCTTCCTTTTGGAGATTTTCCTACTGTTTTGAGGGGACAGATTCTCTTTCAATGTTTCACTTCCCTGTCTTCCTTGAAGTTCCTAACCTTTGGTTCTATTTATTATCATATTTTATAGGGAGAAAATTACAACCAGATGCCTGATTGTTTCCATACAAGAGTAAGACCACACTATATGGGAGGGAAAAATATGTTGTTGTTTTTCTCCCCCACTGATTTCCATCATTTTTTTCACCAATTATTACTTCTAGGTGAAATGACAGGAATCTGTGAGACTCCATTGGGACAGTGATGAACACAGTAAAATATCTGGGAAAAAAATAGATATCTACTAAGTTTGATTAGAGATATAAAAGTTTTCTCCCAAAAGCACAGAAACTCTAGCAATACTCAGCCTTTTCTAAACCTGAACTGGTAATTTAATAAAGCCACAAAGAAGTCATCTATGAAAATGTGAGCTGGGCCAAGGAAAAGCAAGTACTCTCTCCGAAATGTAGAGGTCCTTAAGATATACCTGGACATAATGGAGAAAATTCAGTTTGGACTATACTGCCCAAACTGAAGTCACAAATCCCACAAAATAAATTTCCTCCCTTCTAAAAGTATTATAAACTAAGGCAGATGTTACCCAATTCTTTCTCATTTCACCAGCAATGAAATTGGCGCCAAATTCATCAGCTTTGTAGATGGCCCTGAAATTTGATCTGATATTATTGAATGCCAAATCAGCCATCTTTGAATCTCTTGCTGTCCCTCCTTCCAAAACATTTAGATCTGGCCCCTCATTAGACCGAGCTAACTTTAACCTCTTTTCATAGTATCTCTAATTTCAATTTCAATTCTAAATCCTATCATTAAATGAATTCTGCAATTTTGAGATTCAATGCTTCTGTGACTAAACATTTGGTTCTATTAGGTTTGACAAGGAGAATTTATGCCAGGAGAGGAAATAGAGGAAATAAAGCTTAAGATGAAGGTTAACCCAAAGGTGGATCTCATAAACTCAGACTAAACAGTATCCAGACATAGTAAGCATATTAAAATGCTTATTGATTGAAAGTAATCAAATAGATATAGGAGTAGAAGATAAAAAAGCCTGAGAGCAGCACCATCAAAACAATGTTAGGACAACTTTCAATTCCAGTGTCTAATTATATTGGAGAGTGTGCATTGGCCATATTCCCTTCTTTTTTCTCTTGATGGGCAACAGCTGTGCTGTGAATAGCTCTGACATTATGCTGTTTAAATTACTTTCATATAATTACAGTACTAATTGCCTGGTGATCTTTGAAGCATTATCATTATAAGTTGATGTTTATCAGAAATTAAAATAATTTTTTTCAAAATTAAAGTTTTCCCTTTAATCTTATTTAGTCTCAGCTTATTAATTTCCTGCATTTGTCCCCGTTTTCTTCATGAAGGCTCCACACTAATCCATAATATTGTATGAACACTCTTGAATAGTTAATATTTCTGATTTGCTAAGATGTGCTCTTTGATTATTTAGAATTTAAACTAACTCATCATTAAAAGGATTACTCGAGTCAGCAAAGGATACTTATGTTCATCCCCTCCAAACCATATCCCAATCACTATGCTCTATAAACCAGTTTTAAGGGGCAGCTAGGTGGCACAGTGGATAGAGCACCAGCCCTGAAGTCTGGGGGACCTGAGTTCAAATCCGGCCTCAGATCAAGCACTTGACACTTACTAGCTGTGTAACCCTGGGCAAGTCACTTAACCCCAATTGCCTAAAAACTAAAAAAAATAAATAAATAGAACCAGTTTTATACTCATAGAATCTTAAGATGATGGACACAAATTATTTTATAGAATGGATGGTCATACACACATACACATATACACACACAACCGATACATATATTACATATGTATATTACATCTATATATGTATTATTACACATATATGTATGTATAGGTATTTATGCATAAAAGATTGATGACTTGTAAGCAAAATATTATAAAGTATGGATTAAAATATTCATTTACCACTTGGAGTTAATACATTAATACAAAAAAGAAAGCTAACATAAATATGCATTTTCATAAGACAACCCACAATTTGATTTTATAGACTCTTAGGAAAAGAAGATAGGAATGGATTATAAACAGATATATTGTCTAGGTTCCTTTGGACTAGAAACAATAGCTTGGCAGCTCTGGGATGGTTCATGTAATATAACACTGTTAAATATTCTTATTTTGGATTGGGAATTAGAAGGTTATGAATTTTGTTCTAAACAATGGCTTGCAGTGTGATACTGACATGACAGAAATGATACCACCTACAAACATATAATTTCATTTTTGTGAGATTCTTTTTTATTTCAAAATTATAGTTATTGAGTAGTATAGAGTTATTGAGTATTTTCAGTGAACTTTTCATTTTCCTGTGATAAAACTTGCTAGCATGATTCCTCTATCTTTTGGTCTGTTCTTTGAAAAGGCAAGTGAGCAAAATTTTTAAAAGTTCATAATTGACAAGTTTTGGGCACAGGTCATTTTGAAAATCCTTTTTCATAAATTTCAAGTAATAAAATATTTTATTTTCACATTTGGAAATTCAGAAAGGGCATGTTTCACCTTCACTTCACCATTACATATGAACTCAATAAAATTATTTTAAAGGTAAAATTAGAAGAATTTTATTTTTTATTTTGCATTTTCATGGGCCCCATACTTAAAGAGTGTTCTTTGCCAAATATGACAATATTAGGCTTCTTCTGTTCATGGTCATCAAATTTTTATATAATACAATGTGTTATTATCAAATCATAAAATTTAAATATATATTTATGCAGCATCTATGTATCTGTTTGACAAGTGAAATAATGTCACACTGTTTTGATTTTTCTTTCTGCATAATGATACATCATCCTGCTGATTTTTACTCTCACTGAATTGAAATATAACTCTCTTAAATAATCAGAAATGTCTACTTGTATAACCATCCTACAGTGATAACCTTAGATGAGTCTTTTATATCAATTTAGAACTTCAGTTCAACAAACAGTTTAAAATCCCAACTGTGTGTAATACTGCATGTAAAAACAGATATGATGAACTCCCTGACTTTAAGCAGTTTATAATTTTCTAGGAATTATTCTGTAAACAAAGTTAATCAAAAAAGAAATACAGTTGAGTTTCTGGTTTTCTACAGCTTTAATAAGTTATGTGATTGTAGACTGCTAAAATAATAATAATAATAATAGTAGTCATTTTAAAGTTTGCAAATACCTTTACAAACATTGTGTTTTTACAACAACATTGGGAGGTAGGTGCTATTTTTGCTTCCATATTAGAGAGGAGAAAATTGAGCCTTGAAGAAGTTAAGTGGCTTGTCCTGGCTCATACATTTAGTAAATATCAGAGGCTGGCTTTTAAACTCAAGTTTTCCCATAGAATATCATTCATGAATACCTGCTTGTTCTTTTCACATTTTTTATCTAGCAAATATCAATTTAATTTTACCAACAACTACACCATCATAAAAATCATTACTGTTACTATTCTTGTATTTATTATTATTATTATTTATTATTATTTATTTTACTGGAGATAGATGGCACAGTGAATAAAATGGTAGGCATAGAGTCAGAAAGATCAGAATCTAAATTGAGCTTCAGACACTTACTGGGTATGTGACTCTGAGCAAATCAGTTCACCTCTGTCTGTTTCCTCAACTGTAAACAAGGGATAATAATAGCATCTAACTCACAGCACTGTGGAGATCAAATGAGATAATATAGAAATTGCTTAGCACAGTGCCTGGCACACAGTAAGTATTTAATATGTTCTTTTCCTTCACTTGTTCCTCTGTCATTACCTTATGGCATTACACTGAGTTTGCACTTCTCTAAAACCCACATGAGAATAGTTAGGTGGCACCATGGATACAGTGTTCGGCCTGAAGTCAGGAAGATTCATCTTCCTGAGTTCAAATCCAGTCTCAGACACTTTCTAGCAATTAGAGCTCTAAAAACAATCTCTGAAGGTAGATCTTTAAGCAAAGAGAATTATCAGTTTAATATAGTTTGGCTTATGTGGCCTCTGATGTTCCTTTTATTTCTGTGACTCTGAGACTTTATTAAACTTATGTTTTTATTTCTTCTATGAATTCTGAATCTACCTAATAATACCAATACTTAGTAGACATCTTTCTGTCTTATCTACATGGGAAATTGAGTTGGTCAAATAGTTTTAAAATCTAGTTATTATTATATGTGTAGTAACTCCATGATCTATCATTACTGTTAAGTGAAAAGGTTTTCCGCTGGAGAGAGTACAAATGACTTTTTCCATCTCTGTGGTAACACGCCTTCTTTGTCTTGTTGCTTCTGCATAAACTTTAAGCATGTGTGGGGAGGATGCTTATTAAGCATTTTGGTAAACATTTCCTAATTTCAGTTTAATCTGGTTAAGGCTGCACTCCAATGAACTGGGATCAGAAATGAATAAGGGAGTAAAAGTGGGCTCATTTTCCAGTGCTAAGCTTAAAGTAGACAAATTCAGTAATCATAGGTGTGAGAGTTAAAATACATTTAAAACCAACTTCAGTGAATAGAGATGAAAATAATAAATTTAGAGGAACAGTACAAGAAAAAATGAAGCACAATGCTTCTTATGTTTCTGAATCAGCCCAGGAAATATTCAGCTAGATTGAGATAGTAATTCCTGGAGGTCAACAAGAGCATAGATGAAGCTTTTGATGCCAGTTCTTACTTAGCTGAGTTTTGTTCTACTTTTATAAGTGAAAGCAAACAAATAACTTCCCTTTTCTTAAAAGAATCAGCCCAACACTTTACAGAGGAGGCATACCTTATGAAGGGCTCAGTGGCCATTCCAAAAAAAAAGGAAGAATAAGAGGCCCAGGGGTAGAAGGGGAAAACTCTCCAGATAAATCTGTCAGGGAATGCCACTGACCTTAAGTGGCTTCCTTCAAAGTCTTTGCAACAGCCTGACCCTGTGCAGCACACACTACTAGGTACGTAATTCCCATCTGAATGAACTGTATTAATGAAACTTGAAGAAAAGGAGAAGGGCTACTGCAGATCTGCTCATTAACCAATTCTGCTCCTTTTGCTTTTCAGTCTGATTCCCTCAAAATAAGGAGCCAGATATCCCTCCCCACTGACTCCATGCTATGTGTGCATGTGCACACAGACATATATAGACACACACATACACAGGCAGAAATCAAAAAGGACTTCAAAATACATAGAAGACTAAGAAGTTCCAAATTTGATTATTTAATTTAGGTTCAGTAATAATAGTACAGAATGGAAATGGAGATGACATAAAAACAAATGTTATAAATGGCATTTATGACAAAGAATGTGGAAGAGGAAAAATGAAGCATCAAAAGCAATTAAAATATCAATAATGATGCATGAAAAATGAAACTGACTAGAAAAAAAATGTCATGCATGGTGAAGACTTCATTTTAGCTTTTTTTTCTCCTTTTTGGGCCATGACAGCATTCTCTACTAAACACTATAGAAAACACTAATTTAATGAATATTTTGGTTATAGTATAGTATTAATGCTTCCTCTTTTTCTTATTTTTATTTATTTCTATCAAAATAATAGCAGTACCTAAGATGCTAGGTACCTGAAAGTTCAGCAGTTACCTTGTCACAATCATAGCAAATGTTAAAATCATTAAAATATATTTGAATAGTAAATTATTAATTATTGACGATTAGTATATTTTTGTGCTTAATATAGCTAGCATGCCAATTTTATGAGAAACACTTATGCATAATGCATTTTTATGCTCTTAAGGTAACAAAGTGATTTGAGATTTATAATGGGTATTTAAAAATTAAGTACTGAAGCTGTTTTGATTTTCCCACATTAGTATTACCTTCCCCACCAAAAGTTTTTAACCCACAGCTTCACCACTTTAAGACATTTTGCATACTAAGACCTACTCTAACACTTTATTGAACAGCTGCCATAACCAAGAAGGAAACAGTCATAGGTTATTTCTGAAGCACAAGCTTCTGGTAGCAAGAAAGTGAGTTACAAAATTGCAAATGCTTAGAGTAAAAGTGGCTTCAGGTCTTCTACTCAATCCTTAGAATAAATACTATTTACACTATTTCTCCATAATGGTCACCTGCCCTTTGGTCACTCACCTCCAAGTGAAAGGAAACTCAGTACCTAGTGAGCGAGCCATTTCATAACTGGAAAACTAATTATTAGGAAGTTTTTTTTTTTTAATTTTTCCCCCATTTAATGCCTTCTGATTATTCTCAATGTTTTCAAGTAAGGTTCAGATTTAGGTTACTTATATTAATGCTTCTGAGCATTGACTTCCTTTGAATGCCTCATCAAAACAAAGAAGCTGAAGTAGATCCTGAGGCAAAATGGCAGAGTAAGAAGTAAATCACTCTTACCACCCTTTAATAACTTCTGAAAGCCCAGAAAACATCGCCCCTGGAAAAATCCTGGAACAACTGAACCAGCAGAAAGACAGGGTACATCAGTCCCAAAGGAGAGGAAGGTTGAGGGATTAACAGGAAAGGGCCCTTTTGCCCTGGAGGAGGGGGAGCAGTACAGAACAGGAGGCATCTCAGCAAGCTACTGAAAAGCCGCACCTCACCATACCAGGGGGAGATCCTGAACCCTAGTTAGTGGAGCAGGCAAACACCAACACCAGGAACCCTGAGTGCCTTTGTATGGGCAGGAGAACCAGTGAAAACCAGCTCAGAAAGCCACCACATGCTGACGTGTTGTAGGTACTACAACCCAGTTTCCCAGTGCCTCAGCAAGCTCTGGGAAGTGCGGCTCCAAGGAGGAACGCCCCAGCCTGAGAAACATCCTGCAGCAGCAAAATATCCATCTAAAAGGAGCTAAAGAAAGCAAAAGGAAAGGCCCAGGTCAGCAGGAAATCTCCAGGGGCCATACTACTTAATCCTACCCTACAGATCCAGGGCGGCTGATTCCAGCCCAACATCAGGTAAACTGCCAGAATCCTACAGCCTCCAACTACCAGCATCAGAGGCCCCAGCACATAAAGCTAGTGACAAAGTCCTAGACTCCCAGCACAAGAAGCTTGGGTCGGTGCCCCCTGCTGCCCAGCAAAAGAGCTCAATCTTTTTAAAGGCCGGGAAATAAGCAAATACCATGAGCAAAAAGAAACTTACTATAGAGTCTTATTATGGGAATAGCAAAGATCAAGGCAGAAATTCTGAAGAGGACAATATTGTCAACAAACTCATAGTTCCTACAGGAAGTTTTATATCTCTAAATGCTTACATGAATAAAATAGAGAAAGAAGAGATCGATGAATTGGACATGCAACCAAAAAAAAAACTAGAAAAAGAACAAATTTGAAATCCCCAATTAATAGCAAATTAGAAATTCTGAAAACCAATGGAGAGATAAGTAAAATTGAAATTAAGAGAACTATTTAACTAATAAATAAAACTAAGGCCTGGTTTTATGAAAAAAATAAAATAGATAAACATTTGGTTAATTTAATTAAAAAAGAAAGAAAAAAGTTTACCAGTATCAAAAGTTGAAAAGGGTGAATTCACCACCAAGGAAGAGGGAATTAAAACAATAATTAAGAATTATTTTGCTCAACTTTATGCCAAAAATTTGACAATCTTAATGAAATAGATGAATATTTACAAAAATATAAACCTCCCACATTAACAGAAGAGGAAGTAAAATACTTAAATAACCTTACCTCAGAAAAAGGAATCAAATAAGCCATTGATGAACTACCTAGGAAAAAAAATCTCCCAGGCCAGATGAATTTACAATGAAATTCTATCAAATAGTTAAAGGACAATTAATTCAATACTATATAGACTATTTGGGAAAACAGGTGAAGAAGGAGTCTTAACGGGTTTTTTTTTTTTATGATAAAAATATAGTGCTGATACCAAAACTGAGAAGTGTCAAAACAGAGAAAGAAAATTATACAACAATTTCCCTAATAAATATAGATGCCAAAATATTAAATAAAATATTACCAAATAGATTACAGCAACTTATCACAAGAATAATACACTATGACCAGGTAGGATTTATACCAGGAATGGTAGGTTGGTTTAATGTTAGGAAAACTATGAGTATAATTGATCATATCAATAATAAAAATTAACAGAAACCACACGATCATCTCAGTAGATGCAGAAAAAGCTTTTGGCAAAATACAACACCCATTCCTATTAAAAACACTAGAGAGCATAGGAATAAATGGAGTCTTCTTATAATAAGAAGTAGTATCCACCTAAAGCCTTCAGCAGGCATCATATGTAATAGGGACAAGCTACAGATACTTTCAATAAGATCAGAGGTGAAACAAAGATGTCCGTTGCCACCACTGTTCAATGTCATACTGGAAACTTTAGCTTTAACAATAAGAGAAGAAAAAAGAAATTGAAGGTATTACAATAGGAAAAGAAGGAACAAAACTATCATTCTTTGCAGATGATATGATGATATATTTAGAGAATCCTGGAGAATCAAGTAAAATAAATTTGAAATAATAAGCAACTTTAGCAAAGTGGCAGGCTATAAAATAAACTCACACAAATCATCGACATTTCTATATATTACCAATAAAGCCAATAGCAAGAGATAGAAAGAGAAATTACATTTAAAATTAATGTAGACATTATACAAAATTTAGGAGTCTATCTACCAAAACAAACCCACGAACTATATGAACATGATTACAAAACACTTTTCAGACAATAAAGTCAGATCTAAATAATTTGAAAAACATCAGTTACTCATGAGTAGGCTGAGCTAACATAATAAAAATGACAATTTTAAGTAAGCTAATTTACTTATTCAGTGCCATACCAATCAAAACACCAAAAATTATTTTTAGAGCTAGAAAAAATAATAACAATATTCATTTGGAATAACAAAAGGTCCAGAATATCAAAGGAACTAATGAAAAGAAATGCAGGGAAAAGTGGCCTAGCCATTCCAGATCTTAAATTGTATGGTAAAGCAGCAATCATCAAAACTACTTGGTACTGGCTGAGAAATAGAGTGGCGGATCACTGGAACAGTTTAGGTATAGAAGACACAGTAGTCAATGACTATGGTAATCTACTATTTGATAAACACAAAGAACGCAGTTTCTGGAGTAAGAACTCACTATTTAACAAAAACTGCTGGAAAACTTGAAAAGAGTATGGCAGAAACTAGGCATAGAACAAAATCTCACATCATATACCAAATGAAGTCAAAATGGGTTCATAATTTAGATATAGTGGCTGATACTATAAGCAAACTGGCAGAGCAAAGAATAGTTTACCTATCAGATTTATGGAGAACAGAAGAATTAATGACCAAACAGGAGATAGAGAACTTTACAAAATGCAAAATGGTTGATTTTGATTACATTAAATTGAAAAGTTTTTGCACAAACAAAGTCAATGCAACCAAGATTAGGAGGGAAGTAGAAAACTGGGAAAGAATTTTAAAAACAGAGTCACTGATAATGGCCTCATTTCTTAAACATATAGGGAATTAAGTTAAAGTTATAAGAATACAAGTCATTCCCCAACTGATAAATGGTAAAAGGATATTAGCAAGCAGTTTCTGATGAAGAAATTAAAGCCATTTACAGTCATATGAAAAACATTCTAAATCACTATTGATTACAGAATTGAAAATCAAAACAACTCTGAGGTACCACATCTCACCTATCAGGTTGACTAACATGACAAAATAGGGAAATGGTAAATGTTGGAGAAGATGTGGGGAAATTGGAACACTAATGCTTTGTTGGTGGAGTTGTGAAATGATCCAACCATTTTTGATGTTGTCCTATGACTAATTTAACTTCTCTTTTAAGATGCTACTCCATGTGGTTCATATGTTTAGTATTGACATTAATTCATTATCTATGGTACCAACACTAAAACTATCATAATGGGGAAACATCAATTTACCTCTTTCAGACCTAGATAAATCTATTCAGAAAATAAACATGAAAGAAATTAAGTATCTGAAAAGAATTTTAGGAAAGTTCCACATAATTGACTTCAGAAAAAATACTGAATTGGAATACAGTGGATTATACATATTTCTCAAATATCTATGGCATTTTCACAAAAAGTGACCATGTATTGAGGCATACAAAATTCACAAACAAATGCAGAGAGCAGAAATATTAAACACACATATTCTCACTCTAATGCAATAAAAAATAAATTCAATAAAGGGTTTTTGAGGCATTGAATAAACATTAATCAAAAAGTAAATAACATAATTCTAAAGACTGTGTGGTTCATAGAAAATAATCATAAAACAATAAATTAATTAAAGTTATTGACAACAAGTAATAAAACATAACAAAATTTGTGAGATTCAGTTAAAGCAATAGTGAGGAGAAATCACAACTCCAAGTGTTGAGAGAAGTGATTATTAACAACCAATGATTTGGGGAGATTCAGATTTCCCCATTTTACTTTTATTCCTATTTCAAAACCTCAGTCTCTGAAGGTTAAGCTAACCTCTTCTATCCAGACCCCCATCTAGATGGGGCAGCCATTATGATCTGCTCACATTTGGGTGTGCATAAATTCTTTGAAAAGTTTGCTAAAGGCTGGGGTTAACTTAAGAAGTAAATGACATAATCAAAGTTTAGGTCCATCCCTTATATTAATATTCATTCTGTCATTAATCTTTAACCAATCAGAATTGATTGCTACCCTAGGGAAAGCCTACACTTTGAAGGACATAGAAACTGTGATCCCATTGCTGTGATTGCCTTGGGTCTAGGAGAGAGATGGCCAAATGATCAACCTTTTATTAAAATGTTGCCATTATTAATAAAATGATTAAATTACCCAGAAATTATGTCTCTCAAAACTTTTTAAATGTCACAGTGTTTATACCAATAATAGAGAAAAAACAAAACAAAACACTAAATTTAGTATAGATGGAAAAAATGTTAGAAAAAAAACAACAAATTTAAAAATCCCAATTAAAGACCAAAATAGAAATCCTGAAGATCAAAGGAAACATCTAAAACTGAAAGTTGAAGTTTAAAATGTTGAACTAATAAGTAAACCTGAGAAATGTGTTTTTAAATAAAATAGGTAAGCAATTGTTAATTTGATTTAAAAAAAAAAGAAAAGAAAATAAATGACCAGAAACAAAAAAGGAAAATGCAAATTCACAACTAATGAAAAAGAAATAAAAGCAATTATTAGGAGCTATTTTGCCCAAATGTATGACAATAAAACTCACAATTTGAAGAAAATGAATGTATATATACTAAAATATAATTGTTATTGATTGTCCTTTGTTCTCGAAGAGGACCAATGGCATCAGGAAGGTGACATCTTGACTTGCAAGTGAATTGGATTTAAGTGAGACAGAGTTGTGCAAAATCATCCTATAAGGCTCTATCTTCCAGAGTCAATTGGCAAGACATAGCTTAGGCAAGACCGCAGATGTAGTCGGTGATTTTGGCCTTTTTAAGCTAAGATCTTTCCCAGATTTTTGGAGCCAATACTCATTCAGTGATTTAAGGAAAGGTAAGAAATGTGATAAAACATGGCCCAAAAGGTTTGCCTACCCCAAAAAAAATCAAACTGGGAACCCTCTGAGTTTCTGGCCAGAACACCAACAATTTCTCTTTAAACTCACTTTGAGCCATCAAAACTCAAACAATAACAAAGTAAGGCTTGTACCAGGACCCATTACTGGCCGAACAGCGACAGGCAGAGTGATTTGGGTTTTAGGCATAATCAAGTACTTCATTTGAATCCCAATGTGCTTTATCAAAGACTGATTTTCCAGAGCTCTATTTCAAGAAATTATAAATGAAACTACATGGGACAGAAAAGTTAATTGACAATTATAATAATGATAGAATAAATAAGTAGGGAAGAGAAAAAAATAACCTAGCTCCCAAACCCCAAGATACTTTGTGAGGTTTAAGTGATCAAAATTTATATTCCTTTGGGCAGAGCACTCACATGTAAGACTATTTTTCCCCCTATGGACAGAGAGAGGGAGGGAAGGAAGGAAGGAAGAAAGGAAGGAAGGAAGGAAGGAAAAAAAGAAAAAAGGAAGGAAATAATGAAAGAAGGAAATAAAAGCATTGCAAACTGGACTGGCCAGTTAGGTCACCAGTGGGGAAGCTACTACTTACAGATTGTTGCTCATTCTTCATTCTCAAAGAGGACCAAGGACATCAGCAGTATGATGTCTTCACTTGCTAGTGGATTAGATTTAAGTGAGGCAGGACTGTGCAAAGTCATCAGCCTCGCTCTCTTCTCTAGAGTCATCTGAATACAGTGGCAAGACATAGGTCAAGATGACTAGAAATGACCCCCACTAAGATATAAACTGCCCAGATAAACAGAATGGTAAATGGAATACTTAAATAGCCCAATATTAGAAAAAGAAATTGAACAAACATTAAATGTACTCCCAAAGGGGGTGGTGGGATTTAAAAATGAATAAATTTAGAAGCAATTTATGCCAAATATTCAGAGTAATTAATTCCAATAATACATCTTTTTTTGTGAAAAATAAAATAGATAAGGGAGTTTTAACAGATTCTTTCTATGGGATGATGTTATCTTGATATATACACAAGGGAGAGACAAAACAGAGAAAGAAAATTATACCCTAATTTCCTTAATAAATATTGATGGAAAAATTAAATTAAATACTAGGAAGGAGATTAGAGCAATGTAGCACAAAGATCATAAAATACAATCATGTTGAATTTATATCAGGAATGCAGGGCTTATTCAATTTTAGGAAAACTAGGAATGTAATTCACCATTTTCCTAATAAAACTATCAACAATCACTTTTTTCAATAGATAGAGAAAAAGCTTTTTTTTTTTAAATCTAACACTCAATCCTCTTGTAAACACTAGAAAGCTTAGGAATAAATAAATGATACTTTCCTTAAAATATGAGTAAAGTCTTTTAAAGTTAAGAGCCAGCATAATATGTAAAGGGGACAAACTAAAATATTTTCCAGTAATATATGGAGTGAAGCAATCATTTCCACTATCACTTTTACTATTCATTATTATACTAGTAATGTTAACTATAGCAATAAGATGAAAATAAAAATTAAAGGAATAAGCAAAGGCAAAGAAGAAACTGAAATATCACTTTTCAGTTAATATGAAAGTTTACTTAGAGAATTGTAATGAGTCAAATAAAAAAGCATCAACAATATTAACAAAGTTTCAGGACATAAAACACACTCACATAAATTATCCATATTTTGGTATATTACTAAAAATATGCACAAGGAGAAGATGGAAAGAAAATTTCCATTTAAAATAACTATAGATAGTATGATATACTTGTGATTCTACCTGCCAACACACACATAGGAATTTTGTGAACACAATTACAAATTGCTTTTACATAAATAAAAGTGGATTTAAATAATTGGAGAAATATTAATTGCTCATGAATAAGCTGAACCAATATAACAAAAATGAAAACACCACCTAAATGATTTACTTTTTCAACTCTATATTTAAAAAAAAATCAAATTACTATGTTCTAAAGTTTAAAAAAATCTGAAGAAAAACAGTCAAGGATATCAAGTTAATCAGAGACTAAAATGGTAAGCAAAAGAGTCTATCATTATCTGATCTTGAACTATATTACAAAGCTGTAAATGTAAAAACAATTTAGTATTGGATAAGAAATAGATTAATCAATTGAATATATTAGGCTTATGTATGTAGAAACAAATCAGCACGATAACCTAGTGTTTGATAAGCCAAATGATCCTAGATTTTGGAGAAATAATGAACTATTTGATAAAAAATATTTAGAAAACTGGAAAATAGTACAGCAAAACATTAATGTAGGCCAACATTTTGACACCATATACTAAGATAAGTTGCAAATTGACATGTGATTTAAATATAAAGGATGAGATCATAAGTAAAATAGAAAATCATGAAATAAATTATTTTTGAAAAATATGAATGGGGAAAAATTCATAGACAAGAGATAGAAACATATAGAGGAAGAAAAATGGAAAAAAATTTGCATTAAATTTAAAAGCATTTGTAAGAACAAAACAAATGCAGCTAAACATTAGAAGAGAAGCAAATTATTGAGGAACATCTTTGAAATGAATTCCTCTGATAAAGATCACATTTCTAAGAAACATAGGGAACTGAGTGAAATTTATAAGAACAAAAAACCTTTCCTTAACTAATGAATACTAACAAAAAATGTGAATAATAACTTTTAAGAAGAAGAATTCGAAGCTACCATTTGACAAATAAAAATAAAATTATCTAAATCACTAATAATCAGATAAATGTAAATTGGAACTACTCTGAAGTATCACCTCACACCCATTAGATTTCTTGTTTACCAAAAAAAAGAAAATAACTAATTCTGGAGGGTCTGTGGGAAAATAGATTCTTCAATTCACTGTTGGTGGAGCTGTGAACAGATACGACCAATCTGGAAAGTAATTTGAAGCTATGTCCAAAAAGCTATTAACATAGGCATAACATTTATCCCAGCGATACTACTGCTAACCAATATGCACAAAAAAATTTATAATAGCTTTTTTTTTTTGGTAGCAAAGAACAGTAAACTGAGGAGATAGCCATCAATTGGGGAATGATTGAACAAGTTATAATTCACAAGTATGATTGAATATTATAGAGCTATAAGAAATTGTCAAAAGGATGGTTTTAGGGGAAAAAACTGGTAGGATCTAGTTGAACTGATATAGAATAAAATGAGCAGAACAAGGAGAACAATTTATACAACAAAACTTTTGTAAGAAAAATTACTCTGGAACATTTAAAAATGCTAATAAACACAATGACCAATCATAATTCCAAAAGAGCTACGATGTTACATGCTATCCTCCACCAAATGGAGAAATAATGGACTCAATGCCCAGAATGATGCCTATATTATTCCTTCCTCTCTTTTATTTTGGACAATGCTAATGTGAGAATTTGTTTTGCAAGTCTATCCATATTTGTTATGAGATTTGTTTTTCTTTCTTTCTCAATGTGAGAGGATAAAGAGGGGTTGAAAGAGAATTAAAATTTGAAAATAACACTAGATCAAGCTGAAAAAGAATATATATATATTAGTGTAGTGGGAAGAAAATTCTATAGGGAAGTCAGCCCTGGAAGGATGAGAAGATCTAAAGAATAAAATTCTTGGGGCAGTTAGGTGGTGCAGTGGATAGAGTACCAGCCCTGAAGTTAGGAGGACCTGAGATCAAATCCAGGCTCAGACCAAACACTTGATGCTCACTAACTGTGTGACCCTGGGCAAGTCACTTAACCCCAACTGACCCCCCAACAAAAAAAAAATTCTGAAGAAAAAACAGAATCACTTCAAATTAGACCAAATTATTCAAAAAAAGACATGGAAGAGTTACCTAATGAGACTGATGCCAATGTATAAGGAATTCATCGACAAAATTAAATTGTATTTAAAGAAAAGAAATTTTTTTCTACTTTGTATTTTTTTACTTATAAGTAATTTGTCACAAAATTTTACTGTTTTCTATTGTTCTTGTTTCCTTTTTCTTATCCTTTGCTTTATGGTGACCGTGATGCTTTGTAAACAATTTGCTAGGCTGACAAAAGGGGAAGCTTTTTTTCTCTTGTTTATTAACAAGGAATAATAGCTAATTCAATGAGGTGGAAGTGTGAGTGTGTGTGTGTGTGTGTGTGTGTATTTTCTATTATCTACAAAGAGAAATCAATGAGCACAGAGTAAGAAACATAATAGAAGAATTTGCTCCATTGTGGGCAGCAGCAGCACGATTGTCATACTTCTCAAAGCTTGAACTTAATGAAGAATGTTCTTAAAGGCCTTAAAAAGCACTTTGGTCTTGTATTTACAGACAAATGAAATCAAAATGATAAGCTAAAGTATGAGAAAAAAATGACTCAAATGAAATTATGATATATAAATATAGTATAGATATTCCATATGCATAGCTTTATATTGCACACTTTGGTAATCTGAACAATTTTTTTTTATTAGCCCATCTTGTAACAAGATGTCTCCACTCTCAATAAAACCCCTTCTACCTAGAGCTCTCTATGTGTTTGGTATCTTCTCTTTCCTTAGATACCTGAAAATCTGTCCTTCAGTGGAATCAAAATTGTGTCAGCTGCAGCACTGACTTTCTTAGTGTTATAGTCAAATTAAGTCAACTGTTATTTATTACACACCTACTCTTTATCAGGAAATATGTTAAACAATATGGAAACAATGGAAGGCAAAAACAGTTTGTGCTCTCAAGGAGCTCACATTCTAATAAAGAAGATAACATGCAAAAAATTGCAAACATAATATATACAGGATAAATTTCAGATAATCTTTGAAGGAAGGCAAACAGGCATTTATGGGGACTGAGAAAGACCTTTTGTCTAAGGTGGATTTTAATGAGACTGAAGGATACCAGAGTAGACCAGAGGCAACCCAAAGATGTAGAAAATTTGGTCAAGGGGGCAGGGAAAAGGCACAGATTTTGGAAATTGGGTGTTGTGTATAAGTAACAGCCAGGAATCCAATGTCACTGGACATTTATAAGTAGAAAACATTAAAGTATAAGATTAGAAAGGTAAAAAAGGTATAGGTTATGAAGGGATTTAAAAACCAAAAAGAATATTTAATATTTGTTCTTAGAGGCAATAGTTAGCTATTGGGATTTATTGAATACAACAGTGGCATGGTGAGACCTGTGAGTTAGGAATATGACTTTGTTGATTAAGTGGCAGGAAGACCAAAATCGGGAGAGACTAGTCAAAGAGGGCAACTGTAAGACATTGAAGTAGTACAGGAATGAAGTGATCAGGGCCTGTACAAGGATGGTGGTAGTGTCAGAAGAAAGAGGGTGCTATGGGCAAAGGATGTTGCAAAGGTAGAATACACAGGTTTTGGCAACAGATTTGATGTGGCAGGTGAAAGAGAAAGGGGAATAGAGGGTGAAGCCTAGGTTTTGAACCTGGGTGACTGGAAGGGTGATAGTGTCTTTAACAGTAATAAGTAAGTTAGGGAAAAGGCAGTTTTGGGAAATGGAGATAATCATTTCAGTTTGGACATGTTGACCTAAATGTGTCTACTGGACATCCAGTTTGGTATGTTTGACAGGCAGTTGGAAATGTGAGAATGGAGTTCAGGAGAGATGATAGATATGAATAATTAGATCTGAGAATCATCTGCATAAAAATAATACTTTAATATGAAATGTTATAGTTGAGTTCCATTCCAAATTTTAAAGAAGTTTGATTCATCGGTTTGGAGAGTCAATACTCTTGGTAATCTTTTGTCACCTTATTTCCTGATGTTTCAAGTGAGCTTGTTTTCTAAAATGGTATTTTCCTTGCCTGACATAGCTTTCTAGTTAGTGCGCTAAATAAGGCAATTTCTCTGTTCTTTTGCCCTCTTCCCTGAATGTTTGTTTTATATCTGTTAAATTTATGTAAAAAATATTTCTAATCTGAGTCAATGTCTTTGCTTTCATTCATGTTTTCCAGTTTTTAGAGTCATTAGTTTAATTCAAGCTAGTGTAATTGTGCATGGATCAACTGCTAACTGTACATCTGCCTAGCCCTGTGGTCTGAGGGCAGCAGAGGGAAGCAGAGCATGGTAGCTGGAGCTCTCTTGGGCTCTCTGGATCTTTTCACACCCTCTAAACTTACCCTTTAGGAAAAGGCAGCAAGGGCCTATGGGCTTCCCTGCCACTACCATACTCACCGCATTATCCCTGGGAAAGGACCCTATCTGTGGATTCTGGCAATGTCCTTTCCCTAGAGCCTGTAAAAATGACAAGGAGGTAGTTTCTACCTTCTTGAGTATTCCTGGGTCATTTAGCTTACCCCTGGGGGAAAGTAGCAGGTACTAGGAAGCTGTCTTCTTACATTGTCCTTCTTGCCTTTACCCTGGGAAAGAATAGGTATGAGTCTTGTGGAATAAGAAGCTTGGTATGAATGTGAGTGAGTGAGTGAATGAATGAATGGCTAAATGATACTGTTTCTACTTTTTTTCTCTTGGTTTCTGCTGGTAGAAACTAGCTGAAGATTATAGGCTTTCCTGTCCCATCCATACTCATTCACCCTGTCCTTATGAGGAAAAAAGATCACTTATGGTTCTGCTGCTTCTTTGTCATCAGAACCTATTGAGCAGCTTTTAACAAAGACAAAATCGCTCTGTCTTCATGCTTTTGGTTTTAAGAGGTGGTAATAGGAGCTGAGAAACTTTTTTTTTCCAACTTCCACTCCCTTGAGCATAGGAAATGACCCAGAAGCATGAGGAATCTAATCCCGGCTTAGTACTCCTGCTTGTGGACTGTTGAGGTAGACAGCTTGGTAACTTGGCTTTTTCTTGGGCTCTCAGCTTGCTCCCTAAGGAAATGAGCTTAATGCTAAAGGCTGTCCAATCTTACCAAACTCAATGGTCTTCTTATCTTTTTTTTCTCTTCATTTGTTACTTTTGAATTACTATTGACCTTTGTTATAACCAGTGAATGATTTTACCACTATAGAAAGCTTGTTCTGATATGACTCTCTATTTCTTATATGTTAGAATGTTATCAATTACAATTTTAAATAGTGTTTTGGTGTTCACCATTTTCAGCATCTTCCCACTATCTTCCTTGAAAAAGTATTTGTAATATTTGAGTTGAGGCTTCTGAGTAATCTTGAAGTTACTATCTTTTTCATATTATTTGATAAAGTTTTTTTTTAACACATTTTCTCTCCTTTCCCCTGTGAAGCACATTTATCCCAAGTCATTACTTTTAAATTTATAGGTTGACTTCAGAAATCTTATCAAATGCTGGATAGAATTTCTCTGGTCATTTTTTAGCAACAAATGTTAGCTAATAAGGCATTAATTATTCCCAGAGTAGTTTCATTTCCAACACACTTCATGAAAAGGAGGAGATAGCAAAGGGTTTCATTAAATACTGTTTCTTATTGCACTTCCGTTAACTACAAAAGCAGCTCACTCTAATTTTCTGAGAAAAAAAACATATAACTTGAGCTTCAATTTACCTGAAAATCATTTATCTTGTAATTTTAACCATTGCTAAAATGTAATTATCAATTTAACCTAGTTTCCCCCCCCCAGGGATAATAGTAATTAATAATAATAATATTTATATAGCACTTTAAGGTTTGCAATGCACTTTACATAAGTTAATTTATTTCATCCACGTGAGGACCACATGAGACAAGTGCTGTTATCTCCATTTTACAAATGAAGAAACTAAGGCATAGAAAGGTTAAATGACTTGCTCACAGCAACATAGCTAGTAAATACATATCTAAGGAAGGATTCAAATTCAAGTCCTCCTGACTCCAAGTTCAGTGCTCTGGAGGTTGTTTTCAGTGGACGAAGAAATCACATTTAGAGTTACAGCAGTTATATTAATATTTATTAAACAGGATATACAAATAAGTAATTCATAGTACTCTGTAACTCTATTTTTTTTTCCATATTGCAATCACCACTATAGAAGTAGAAATGGTCTCTAAAAGAGATGCTTTTGGTTTTTTTGTTTATTTTTAAATCTGTTTATTGTTTAATCTGTTTATTTTTTAATCTATATAGCCTAGGAATTACTTATCTAATTGATTTCCTACTGGAGCCTCTCTGTACTCAATTGGGCTTTGTTCTTTTTGTTTCTTTGTTTGTTTTGTTTTGATTTGATTTGATTTTTTTTTTGGTGCCAATTTTAAATATATTTGATTTTCCAGGACAAGAATTGCATTTCCAGTACTGATAAAATGCAATGTTGTTCACTTCTCTGCCTCTGCACACATTCAAGTATTCAGAAGGCCCAGATTAAATATTACTTTTAAACCACTACTGCCTTGGCTACAAATTTGAGTCTTTCAATTTTTGGAAAGCTGCGTGGAATGCTCTTCTGGTGAGTTTAGTAGACATCTTCAATGGTGGTCCAGAAGCAGCACCTCCATACAGGGTTGTTCCACCCACTAGGAACTCATGAGGCATGCCTCCTGGCTTAGCTGTTGCACTCTGGTACAGCTTAGTAATGATGGAGTTGTAGACCTTCTCCAATTTTTTCTGTTGATGTTCAAATTCTTCCTTCCCAGACGTCTGGTTCTTATCCAACCAGTGGATTATTTCATTACATTTGTCAAGATCTTCCATCTTCATTGCCAAGTTTGGCTTGCAGTTTTTCAAATTCTACAGTAGCCTTCATGTTGCAAGCATAAGATTCAAGAGAATTCTTGGAAGACACCTTGTCTCTCTGCTTCTCATCTTCAGCCTTACAATTCTCAGCCTTCTGGACCATATGCTCAATGTCTTCTTTGTTCAGACGACCTTTATCATTGGTCATGGTGATCTTGTTCTTCTTGCCTGTGCTCTTATCCACAGCAGAAACATTGAGGATGTCATTTGCATCAATGTCCAATGTTACCTCAATCTAAGGAACAACCCTGGGTGCTGGGAAATTTCCTATGAGCTCAAACTTGCCAAGCAGGTTGTCATCCTTTGTCATTGCTCTGTCACCTTCATAAAACTGAATAAGCACTCCAGGCTGGTTTTCTAAGTAGGTGGTAAATGTCTATGTCTGCTTGGTGGAGATAGTGGTATTACATCTGATCAGAACTGTCAAAACTCCACCAGCAATTTCAGTTCCAAGGGAAAGAGGAGTGACACCCAACAACAGCAAGTCCTGTGAATCCTCAGATTTATCTCCACAAAAATGGCAGCCTGTACAGCTGCGTCATAGGCAATAACCTCATCAGGATTGATACTTTTGTTGAGCTCCTTGCCAATGAAGAAATATTGCAGAAGCTTCTGGATTTTGGGGATGTGAGTGGAACCATCCACCAGGACAAATATCACGAATCTGTGATTTATCTAGCTTGGCATTTCTTAAGGTCTTTTCCACAGGGTCCAGTGTGCCACAGAATAGATCAGCATTCAGCTCTTTGAAACAGGCTCAGGTGATTGATGTATAGAAGTTGATACCTTCGTAGAGGGAACCAGTCTCAATACTGGCCTGGGTACTAGAAGAGAGGGCATGGTTTGCACATTCATAAGCAGTACGCAGATGCAAACAGCCCTCTTGTTCTCACTGATGTTCCTCTTGTGCTTTTGATTGAACTCAGCAATGAAATGATTGACAGTTTAGTTGTCAAAGTCTTCCCCACCCAAGTGGGGTTCCCAGTTGTGGACTTTACCTCAAAGATGCCATCTTCAATGGGTAAGGATGGAGATATCAAAACTGCAACCTCAAAGGTCAAAGATCAACAAATTTCTCTTATCACCAAACTTTTTGTCCAAGTCCTAAGTAATAGCAGCAGCAGTTGGCTCATTGTTTATTTGGAGCACATCAAGATCAGCAATGATTGCAGCATCTTTGGTGGCCTGACATTGGGAATCATTGAAATAGGCTGGTACCATGACCACGACATTTGTGACAGTCTTCCCAAGGTAAGCTTCAGCAATTTCTTTCATCTTGGTCAAGACCCATAGAAGATACTTCTTCTGGATAGAAACTTTTGTTCTCCCCTTTGTACTCCACTTGGACTTCAGGCCTACTGGAGTCCTTCACCACCATGAAAGGTTAATGCTTCATGTCTGACCGTACAACTGCATCATTAAATCTGCGACCAATCAGATGTTTGGCATCAAAAACTGTGCTGGTAGGGTTCCTTGCAACTTGTTTCTTTACAGCATAACTATTAAATGTTCTGTGTCAGTGAAGATGACATAGCTTGGGGTGGTTCTTTTTCATTGGTCATTAGCAATGATCTCCACCTTCCCACGTGGAAGACTCCCACACAGGAGTAAGTGGTGCCAGGATCAATACAAATTGCAGGTCCGTTTGACATGGTTGTTAGAGAGTCAGGAGTCATAGCTAACCACTATAAAGGAAGAAGGGCTGCTGCTGTGCTGAGTAGCAACTGGCTTTGTTCTTAAAGAGTTGACACAGTCAATTGCTGGGTTATGCCTATTTCTTTTGTAATTTACTAGAATTTGCCAGAGTATATATCTACTGGCGCAACATTCAAGGACCCAGGGTCAAGTCTCTGTTCTGATGATAGCACTGATGATAGATTTTATTAAAGATAATATTATATGGAATATTATAAATATATATTTTATTTATTTCATTAAATGTATCCAAATTAGATATAAACAATGTGGATTTCAATGTTAGGAAATATGAGTTTCAAATTCTCTCCTTCTTTTCCAACTTTCCCTTGTCCCTTGAGAAGGCAATGAATGTGATTTAGAGTATATGTATGAAGTCATGCAAAGCATAATTCAATTTGAGCCATGTTGTAAAAGAAGACATGCAGAAAAAAACAAAGAGAAAAAAGTAAAATTAAAGGATGCTTCAATGTGCACTCAAAGATTACTTGAGGTCTCTCTGAAGGTGGATATGATTTTTCATCATAGGTCTTTTCAGATTGTTTTGGACCATTGTCTTGATCAGAGTAGACTGGTCTTTCACAATTCATCATCCTTCCTTTATTACTTATACAGAATATTTTAATAAATAAAATAGAGATTTAACATTTATAAAATCTGAAAGAGGAAAAGTTTGGTTAAGACTTGACAAAATATACAAACATGCATATGTAATTAAGTATATAAGTTTGAAAAATGAAAATCATTTTATAATATGCTAAATTTATTTTTATTAGTTATTTCTCCACATTTGCTTCATATAATTAAAGGAAAAAGAGCTTTCCAATTTTCATGTCACGTTTCCACCATCACTCAGTTTTACGATTGTTTATAAATATGTGCATACATAATGTTTCACATAAGCATACTTATATAGCATAATGCTACCCTTCTGAATCCCAATAACATAAAGAAATTTGGACCAGCCTCCCTTGGATCCTATGTATTGAATACAGTCTTTCCCCCTGGCCACTTTGCAAGTGATAGATTGAGGATACATTTTCAAGGAAGCATTACAGATTATGTTTAGGATCCTTGTCATGCAATGAACTTTGCACAATTTTTTGCTATACTATGGCACAGGAGAAGCAACAGTATAACTGGTGCCTTGAAAGAATGAAAAAAAAAAAAGATGGTTAGACCAAGTAAGGGAGAAGAATGAGGAGTACAATTCCAATAAAACATGAAAATGTTTGGATTTGTTAAATTGAAGGATAAATACCGAGAAAAAAAAAGATAGCCATCAAGTCATCAGTGTTAAGGAAATGAATTGGAGGAGAAAGTATATTAAGGTTAAATATGGTAACTCCTTATGATAAAGTAACAAAAAACTTTTCTGTAGTAATTTCTTCCCTCTCAATTATGCTTCACAAGAGCAAGAGAGACAGAGAGAGATGCATTTTCGTGGATGTGGACTTATATAGAGAGAGATAGAAAGATAGACAGATAGCTACACACACATATATGTACATATATGTGCAATATATACATGTGTACATATACAAACACATAAGCATGCACATCTATACATATATATGCATAGACACAAACACTCATATACATGCATATTATGTATATGTGTGTGTATATATATATATATAAGTACACACACACACATACATATATATATATATATATATATATATATATATCCCATAATCTAATCTACTCTGATAAAAATACATATGTCATATGTGGATACATGCACTCAATTATTAAATGAGATCAGCTCCTGAGGAAGCACAGGTGGTCAATGCACCTGAAGCTTCAATTTCAATGCATTTTCATTGTAAGAATTTCATAAAATGCCAAATTTTCCATGAATGATAATTATCAGTACAAAATTAAAAAAAAAAACTATGACTGAAAAAGGAAGTGGGGTGATCATATAGTGAGATCAGAGGATAAAGATGAATAGCTTGTGCCCTTGACTGATAACCGTGCAACTTCAATGAAGCAAAGGAAATATATCAGCCAACCAAGCTGATGTAAATCCCCTGTGGAAGACTTGCTGTGGGAAATGGCCAAGTTGCAGAGGATAAGACATACATGGACTATGATCTGTATCTGTATCATGAGAAAGGGCACTTGAATCAATGAAATCATAGACCTATCAAAGTGTGGAACCAGCAGGAAAGAAAAACAGTAATTTCATAGCAGGTGAAGAATGAAGAGAGCAGCAGAAACCTACACACCATTTCAATAACTTCTTATAGGCCAAAAATTCATTGCTAAAGCAAATGGCAGAATATTACTACCTTTCATAAAATAAATGAATATGGAGTATATGTAATCTTCCAAAACAAATGAGTCAAAAATAACTCACTGTTTGGCTTTACTCATCTTACAAAATATATATGAATTAGAATGAAAAAATTTATAAACTTACCTTGTTTTGTAACCTGTCTTTTGAATTTTGTAACACTTGAAAACCTATGAGCAAGAATTCAAGTTAATTACAGTTGCAGTTAGAAACGATCTTATGCACATCTGGAATCATACCTAAGATAAATGATAAATCCAATGAAAAGTTATGTGTTCATTGAAGGGGAGAATTTGGCCCATGGCGCTTGAATTCAAGATTTGGATTGAACTGAATGTTCTCAGCAGAAATTTCCTTTAAGTTTCAGCAGGATGGCTCTTATTTGATTCCTAAAATAATTATGGCCTCTCCTTTCCTTCCTATTAGATATTATATCATTAAGAAAGTGAAATGGCATCTTTCTTGACATATTTTGCTGCTTGTGCAAGCATAGCAGATTACTTTCTTTGCTGCAACTTGCTCAAAAAACATGACAAGATTTGTTAGAGTAGCTAAAATAGGTAACCATTTTCTTAGTGAGACCCGCTTTGGAGCTCAGAGGTGCATGATATTCAGAACATTTGGAAAATAGTTTAAGTATAAGCAATGGCTATATGTGTGGGGGGGGATTACTACTCTTAAAGGGAGACCTAAATACAGCCCCTTCAGTAGTAGCTTAAAGTAAAGGTGTCATGGAAATATTTCCGAGAGATGAAAAAGTCTAAATTAAACTGCTTCTTGCAACATCATAAATCATAAGAAGAGACATAGAAGAGACAAGGATTGGAAGTTAAAGCAAATAAAGGAATATCAAAAAGTGGACATCAAAGATATGAGGTGAGGAGTGCTCAAGATCATAGAATTATGCTGAAGTATTTTAATTAGGCTTTGAATATTTGAGCTTGTTAATTTTCTCCACCAGAGCTTGGTAAAGTTGGCACTTCCCTTATCTCCCATATATCCTGGATTCATATTGCTAATGTAATTGTAATGGTTAAAAATATGTTTGTATGATCATCTCTATTTTGGTGACAAGAAAGAGGTGAATACTTACAACTTCTGGGAACCAAGATGATGGAGTAAGCAGTAAGTCACTCTCACTTTTCGATACTGACCTCTAAAAAAGCAAAAAAAAAATATTCCCCAGGAAAAATCCTGGAATAGCAGAGTCAGCAAAAAGAAGGGGTGGAACAGTCAATTAGCCCAGAAGGAGGAAACCAGCAAGAAAGATCCATTTCACTTGGGTAAAAGAGCAGCACATTCTCAGATAGGAAGCATCCTAGCAAGATGGTAGCAAGCACCACCTCAGCAAACCAGCAGGAGATTCTGAGTCCCAGGGTGGTGAAGCAGGTAAACACCAACACCAGAACCCCCACATGCCTTAGCATAGCCAGGGGAACCAGTAGACTCCAGCTCAGGAAAACACCATGTGTTCAGGTGCAGCCCTAGGCAGGCAGGCAGGCAGGTGTCCTCCAGTAGCAAGACATCCCCATGCTCTGGCACAGTCACGAGTGGGCAGGTGTACCTTCACCTGATTTGGGCAAGCAGCTCCAGACCTCCACATACTTCAGTGTAACCCTGGAGAAAAATAGAAAAAACCCACCTGGCCTCAGCACATGACAAACACCACCATTAGGATCCCAGCTCAGTACCAAGTATACTGACAGACACCTATAGCCTCTGGCTGCCAGCAGCTGAAGTGCTAGCACACAAAGCTAGTGAAACCTGTCCCCAAGCACTAGAAGTGTGGGACAGTGTCTTTGTACCCCAGAAGCAGAGCTCAACTTTAAAAGCCAGGAAACAGGCAAACAAGATGAGCAAAAAAGTAACAGGGGAAAGGAGAAAGAAAAGGAAAGTGGGCTGATGGAAGGGAAGGCAGATTGAGGGAGAAAGTAGTCAGAAGCAAAACACAGATGAGGAGAGAAAGGGTGAAAGGAGAGAGAAAATCTTAAGTGGGGAAAATAAGGTGGAGAGAAAGACACAGTAATCATAAATGTGAATGTGAATTGGATGAACTCTCCATAAAATGGAATTGGACAGCAGAGTGAATTAAAAACCATCATCCCACAATATGTAGGGCTTACAAGGAACACATTTCGAGCAGAGATACACAGAGAGTAAAGACTGGAGTAGAATATATTTTGCTTCAGCTGAAGTTAATAAAAAAAAAAAAAACAGAGATAGCAATCCTGATCTCAGACAAGAAAAAAAATGCAAAAAACCCACAAAGAATTAAAAGAAATAAGGAAGGAAATTATATCCTGCTAAAATGTACCATAGATAATGAAGTAATATTAATATTAACATATATGCACAAAGAGGTATAACATCCAAATTCTTGGAGAAGTTAAGATAGTTACAGGAAGAAATAGACAGTAAAACTATACTAGTGGGGGACATCAATGTCTCCCTCTCAAAATTAGATAAATCTAACCACAAAATAAAAAAGAAAGAAATTAAGCAGGTGAGTACAGTCTTAGAAAGTTAGATATAATAGACTTCTGGAGAAAACTGAATAGGGATACCACTTTTTTCTCAGTGGTACATGGCACCTACACAAAAAAATGACCAGGTACTATGGCATGAAAACCTCACAATCAAATGCAGAAAGGCACAAATATTAGATGCATCCTTTTCAGATCACAATGCAATACAAATTCATGTAATAAAGGGTCATGGAAATATAGTCTAAAAATTAATTAGAAACTAAATAATCTAATCCTAAGGAATAAGTGGGTTCAACAACAAATCATAGAAACAATCAATAACTTCATCCAAAAGAATGACAATAATGAGATAACATACCAAAACTTATGTGATGCAGCCAAAGCAGTTTTTTAGGGGAAATGTTATGTCTCTAAATGCTTACATAAATAAAATAGAGAAAGAAAAGATCAATGAATTGGGCATACAACTGAAAAAGCTAGAAAAAGAACAAATTAAAAATCTGCAATTACGTAGAACATTAGAGATTCTGAAAATTAAAGGAGAGATTAATAAAATGAAAATTAAGTGAACTCTTGAGCTAGTAAGTAAAACTAAGAGCTGATTTTATTAAAAAACAAACAAACATGAAAAACAGATAAACTTCCGGTCAATTTGATTATAAAAAAGAAAGAAGAAAAACAAATTATCAGTATTAAAAATGAAAAAGGTGAATTTACCACCAATGAAGATGAAATTAAAACAATAACTAAGAGCTATTATGCCCAGCAAATGTCAATAAATCTGACAAACTTAGTGAATTGGATGAAGATTTACAAAAAAAACATAAAATGTCCACATTAACAGAGGAGAAAATAAAATGTTTTAATAACCCCATTTCAGAAAAAAAAATGGACAAAATCATGAATGAACTAAGAAAAAATCTCCAGGGCCAGATGGATTTACAATACAATTCTATCAAACATTGAAAGAATAATTAATTCCAATACTATATAACCTATTTGGACAAATATGTGAACAAAGAGTCCCATCAAATTCTTTTTATGATACAAATATGGTGCTGGTACCTGAACTGGGAAGAGCCAAAACAGAGAAAGGGAATTAAAGACCAATTTCCATAGTGAATATAGATACAAAACTTTTAAATAAAATAATAGTAAAAAGATTACACAACTTATCATGAGGATAATAGACTATGATCAGGTGAGATTTTTACCAGGAATGCAAAGCTGCTTTGATATAAGGAAAACTCTCAGCATAATTGACCATATCAATAACAAAATTAATGGAAATCGTATGATTAACTCAATAGATTCAGAAAAAGCTTTTGACAAAATTGAACACCCATTCCTATTAATAACACTAGAGGACATAAGAATGACTGTGTTTTTCCCTTAAAATGTAGGTAGCATCTATCTAAAACCATCAGAAAGCATTATATGTAATAGGGGTAAGCTAGAAGCATTTCTAATAATATGTGGAGTGAAATAACGGTGCCCATTATCACCACTGTTATTCATTATCGTACTAGATGTTATCCTAAGGAATAAGAAAAGAAAAAGCAATCAAAGGAATTAAAATGGGCAAAGAAGAAATGAAGCTATCACTCTTTGTAGGTGATACTTTAAAGGTATACTTAGAGAAACAAGTAAAAAAGAACCAGTTAAAATGACAAATAACTTTATCAAAGTTGCAGGACATAAGTAAACCCACATAAACAATTAGCATTCTCATACGTTACTAACGAAGTCCAGGAGCAAGAGAAAAAGGAGAAATTCCATTTAAAGCAAATGCAGACAGCATAAATATATTTGGGAATCTACCTGCCAAGACAAACCCAGGAACTATATGAACAGAAATATAAAATACTTTTCATACAAATAAAGTCAAATCTAAATAATTTGAAAAATATCAGTTGCCCATGGGTAGGCTGAGCTAATATAATAAAAATGACAATTCTACCTATATCGATTTACTCGTTCAATACCATACCAATCAAACTAGCAAAAATCATTTTATAGAGCTAGAAAAAGTAATAACAAAACTCATCTGTTAGGACAAAAGGCCCAGAAAATCAAAGGGATTAATGAAAAGTAATGCAAGGGAAATGGTGTAGCTGTACCAGATCTAAAACGTATAGAGCAGCAGTCATCAAAACTCCTTGATACTAGCTAAAAAATTTATTGGTAGATCAGTGGACTCTATTTTCTCATCTGTAAAATGTGGGTTTTGATCTGAAAGACTGCTAAGGTTAGTCAGTCAATCAGTCAACAAATATTCATTAAGTCTTCACTATGTGCCAAGCACTGTATTAAATACTGAGGAGATAAAGAAGGTAAAAACATAACACATGTCCTCAAGATACTTGCATTCTAACAGAAGAGGTTCCTTCCAACTCTAAAGCTATGAATAATAAACTGATATTTTACTCTATCAAATATCTGAGGAAATAAAGGCTAAGAACACCATATTTCTGATTGTGGTTCACTATTGTCTCCAAGGGGCAGGGTGTAAACATTTTTAATTTGTTTTCACTCAAATAGACTCAGCCCAAATTATAAGGTTTTGATCTCCCAGTACTATGAACAGTCAAGAGCCAAATTCTAATGATGAATGATAATTAATCAGAAAAATCAGTCTTAAGTACTATCGTTAGAGAAAGGATCTCCTGCCTGTAGTGACAACCCACAAGCCATCAAACAACTGATAGGAGCAGCTGGCTGGGGCCCAATAAGATAGGAAGTGTCCATGCAACTTCAGAGAGAACCATTAATTGAAGCTGGGAGAGCAAAAATATTTAACTATAGAGTAAAAATTAAGCAAATTGGTTATTTGATTATGTAAGTACACCTTAACAATATAAAGTGCATGTGGGTCATTTTCCAGTTTTTATGATATTTTCAAGATACTGACCTAGAAGTGCTATTGCTGGGTCAAAGGGTATGCACATTTCATAGCCCTTTGGCATAGTTTCAAATTGTTCTCCAAAATGGTTAGATCAGTTCAAAACTCCAACAAAAATGTATTAGTGTTCCAATTTCCCCACATCTTCTCCTGCATTCATAATCGTCTTTTTTTTTTTTTTTATGCTAGCCAATCTAATAGGTATGACATGGTACCTCAGAGTCATTTTGATTTGCATTTCTCTGATTAGTAGTAGTTTAGAACAATTTTTTCATATGACTATAGATAGAATTAGTTTCTTCCTCTGGAAACTGCCTGTTCATATCCTTCACCCATTTGTCAATTGGGGAATGACTTGTATTCTTATAGATTTGACTGACTTTTCTATATATTTTAGAAATGAGGCATTTATCAGAGATTCTGGCTGTAAAAATTCTTTTCCAGTTTTCTGCTTCCCTTCCAACCTTGGTTGCATTGGCTTTGTTTGTGCAAAAGCTTTTTAATGTAATGTAATCAAAATTGTCCATTTTGCATTTCATAATGTTCTCTATATCTTGTTTGGGAATTAATTCTTCTCTTCTCCAAAGATCTGAAAGGTAAACTACTCTGTGCTATTGTAATTTGCTTATAGCATCACCCTTTATACATAAATCGTATACCCTTTTTGACTTTATCTTGGTATAGGATGTAAAATGTTGGTCTATGCCTAGTTTTCATCATATTATTTTCACTTTTCCCAGCAGTTTTTGTTAAATAGTGAATTGTTATCCTAGAAACTGGAGTCTTTGTATTTATCAAGTAGTAGATTACTATAGTCATTGATTGTTGGGTCTTGCATACCTAACCTATTCCATTGACCCACCACTCTATTTCTTAGCCAGTACCAAGTTGTTTTCATGATTGCTGCTTTAGAATACAATATGATCTAGTACAGGTAAGCCACCTTCCCTTGTATTTCTTTTCATTAATTCCAGTGATATTCTGCACCTTTTGTTCTTCTCGATGAATTTTGTTATTGTTTTCTCTAGCTCTTTAAAATAATTTTTGGTAGTTTGATTGTTATGACATTGAATAAGTAAATTGATTTTGGTAGAATTGTCATTTTCATTATATTAGCTCACACTACCCATGAGAACTGACAGTTTTCCAATTATTTAGATTTTACTTCATTCCAGTGAAAAAATGTTTTGTAATTGTGTTCATATAGTTCCTGGGTTTGTTTTGGCAGGTAGATTCGCAGATATTGTATAATGTCTACAGTGACTTTAAAAGTATCTTCCTTTTCTATCTCTCGCTTTTGGGCTTTGTTAGTTACATATAGAAATGCCAGTGATTTATGTGGGTTTATTTTATACTCTGCAAATTTGCTAAAGTTGTTTATTATCTCAAGTAATTATTTTACTTGATTCTCTAGGATTCTCTAAGTATACCATCATATCATCTGCAAAGAGTAATGACTCTATTTCCTCTTTGCTTATTTTAATTCCTTCAATTTCTTTTGCTTTTCCTATTTTGAAAGCTAACATTTGAAGTGCAACATTGAATGATTGTGGTGATAATTGACATTCTTTTTTCACCCTCGATCTTACTGGAAATGCTTCTAGCTTATCCTCATTAGATGAAATGCTTGCTGATGGTTTTAGATAGATGCTACCTTTCATTTTAAGGAAGACTTCATTTATAAATGTGTTTTCTAGTGTTTTTAAAAGAATAGGTGTTGTATTATGGCAAAAGCATTTTCTGCATCTATAGAAATAATCACATGATTTCTGTTAGTTTTCTTGTTGATATGGCCAATTACGCTGATAGTTTTTCTCACATTGAACCAGCCTTACATTCCTGGTATAAATCCTACCTGGTCACAGCATATTATTCTTGTGATAAGTTGTGGTAATCCATTTGCTAATATTTTCTTTAAAATTTTTGCATATATACTCATTAGGGAAATTTGTTTCTCTATTTTGACTCTTAAAGTTTTAGGCATCAGCACCATATTTATATAATAAAAAGAGTTTGGTAAGACTCCTTCGCTTATTTTCTTAAACAGTTTATATAGTATTACATTTAAATGTTTGATAGAATTCTCTTTTAAATTCATCTGGTCCTGAAGGTTTTTTCTTAGGGGGTTCACTAATGGCTTCTTCAATTTATTTTTTTTCTGGAATGGAGTTAAGTATTGTATTTCCTCTTCTGTTAATCTGTAAAATTTTTATTTTTGTAAATATTCATCCATTTCACTAAGATTGTCAAATTTATTTGCAAGAGTTGGGCAAAATAGCTCCTAATTATTGTTTTGATTTTCTCTTCATTACTGGTGAATATAATTTTTTTTTATATTTCTGATACTGGTAATTTGGTTTTCTTTCTTTTATTTAATCAAATTAGCCAAAGGTTTATCTATTTAATTTTTTTTATAAAACCAGCTCTAAGTTTTATTTATTATTTCAATAATTTTCTAATTTCAATTTTATTAATCTCTCCTTTGGTTTTCCAAATTTATTATTTGGTATTTAGTGTATCTTTAATTTGCATTTTTTCTGGCTTTTTAAGTTGCATGCCCAATTCATTGATCTCTTCCTTCTCTATTTTATTCACATAAGCATTTAGAGATATGTAACTTCCCCTAAAAGTCATTGTCACTGCATCCCATACATTTTGGTATGTTTTCTCATTATTTTTGGATGTCATTCTCTTGGATGAAGTTATTGATTGTTTCTATGATTTGTTGTTTGTTTCATTCATTCTTTAGCATTAGATAATTTAGTTTCAAATTATTTTTAGTCTATCTTTCCATGGGCCTTCATTACATACAATTTTTATACCATCATAATCTGAAAAGGATGCATTTAATATTTATGTGTTGCTGCGTTTTCTTATGAGGTTTTTATGCCATAGTACACGGTCAATTTCTGTGTAGGTTACCGTGTACTGCCGAGAAAAAAATGTATCCCTTTCTAAACCCGTTCATTTTTTTCCAGAGGTCAACCATATCTTACTTTTCTAAAATTATATTCATCCCCTCAACTTCTTTCTTGTTTATTTTGTGGTTAGATTTATCTAGATTTGAGATGGGAGTTTGAGGTTCCCCACTAGTATAGTTTTGTTATCTATTTCTTCCTATAACTCCCTTAACTTCTCCTCTAAGAGTCTGGGTGCCATACCACTTGGTGTATGTATATATATACACACACACATATACATATATGGTGTGTGTGTGTGTGTGTGTATACATATACATATTTAGTAATGATATTACTTTATTGTCTGTCATACTTTCAGCGGGATGTAGTTTCATTCCTTATCTCTTTTAATTAGATCTACTTTTGCTTGCTTTGTCCGATATCAGGATTGCTATCCCTGTTTTTTTTTCACTTTAGCTGAAACATAATATATTCTGCTCCAGCCTTTTATTTTTACTCTGCTCCAAATGTGTTTCTCATGCACAAATTGTGGGATTACGTTTCCTAATCCACTCTGCTATACTATTCATTTTATAGGAGAGTTCATCCCATTCACATTTATTATTACTATCTGTGTCTTTCTCTACATCCCGTTTTCACCCGGTTCACTCTCTTCTCTCTCCTTTCTCCTTGTCCCTCTTCACTTGAGTTTTGCTTTTGACCACTGCCTCCCCTAATCTGTCTTCTCTTATGACTTTCCCTCCCTTTTTCTTCTCCTTTATTCTTACCACTTCTTCCCCCCCCTTTTATTCACCCCTTACCTCTTTATTACCCCTTTCTCCTCCTACTTCCTACAGGATAAGTTAGATTCCTACACCTAACTGATTATGTTATTTCCTCTTTGAGCTAAAATCTGATGAGAGTAAGGTACAAATAATGTTCATCTCCCTCACTTCTTTCCCTTTACTCTAGAAGGTTTTTGTGCCTTTTCATGTGATGTAATTTACTCTTTTCTACCTCCTCCTTTCCTCTTTCATTACAGTTCCTTTTCACCACTTCATTAGGTTTTTATCATCATATCAAAGTAAACTTAAACCCACTCCCTCTGTTCATTATATAAATGTTGTAATAAAGATACAGTTCTCAAGATTTATAACTGTCACCTTCCCTTGTAGGGATGAAACAGTTTGTCATTATTATTAACATGTTGGGTTTTTTTTTTTTGGTTTATTTGTTTTCTTTCCTGTTTACATTTTTTTGCCTCTCTTTAATCTTGCATTTGAAGATCAAATTTTCTTTTGAGCTCTGGGCTTCTCATCAAGAAGATTTTGAAGTTCCCTATGTCATTGAGTTTCCATCTCCTCCCCTGAAAGATTATGCTCAGTTTCACTGGGTAGTTGATCCTTGGTTGGAATCCAAGCTCTTTTGCCTTATGGAATATCATATTCCACTTCCTATGATCTTTTAATGTAGCAGCTGCAAAATCCTGCATAATCTTGACTGTGGCTCCATGATAATGATTCTTTTTTTCTTTCTGGCGGCTTGCAGTATTTTCTCTTTGACCTGGTACTTTCAGAGTTTGGTTACAATATTCCTTGATAGTTTCAATTTGTGATCTCTTTCAGAAGGTGATTGCTGAATTCTTTCAATAACTATTTTATCTTCTGGTTCTAGGGCCTCAAGACACTTTTCCTTGATGATTTCCTGAAAAATGCTGTCCAAGCTCTTTTTTTTTTTTCATCATGGCTTTCAGGTAGACCAATAATTTTTAAATTGTCTCACCTAGATCTATTTTCCAGGTCAGCTATTTCAACCAATGAGGTATTTTTACATTTTCTTCTAATTTTTCATTCTTTTGTTTCTCTTTGACTGATTCTTGGTATCTCATTGAGTCATTAGCTTCCATTTGCCCAATTCTATTTTTTTTTGAAAGATTCATTAATTAATTTGTTTTTAGTTATCAACATTCACATCCACAAGACATTGAGTTCCCAATTTTCTCACCATTGGGTCCCTCCCCCAACCACAAGACAGCGTGCATTCTGAATACCCTTTCCCCTAATCTGCCCTCCCTTCTATCTCTTCTGCTTCTCTCATCTCCTTACTTTTCTATTTTACTATAGGGCAGGACTGATTTCTACACCCCATTGCCTGTATATCTTATTTACCAGTTGCATGTGAAAACAATTTTTTAACATTTGTTTTTTAAAACTTTGGGTTCCAAATGTTCTCCCTTCCTCTCTCTCCACCTACCCTCATTGAGAAGGCAAGCAACTCCATAAAGTTTATACTTATGTAGTCATGCAAAACACTTCCATAGTAGTCATGCTGTGGAAAAGTAACTATGTTTCACTTTATCCTATCCCACCTTGATTTATTCTATTCTCTCTTTTGACCCTGCCCCTCCTAAGAAGTGTTTGCTTCTGATTACCTCCTCCCCTAATCTGCCCTCCCCTCTATCATCACCCTGCTCTCTTGTCCCCCTCCCCCTCTATTTCCCTGTAGGGTAAGATAGATTTCCATATCCAATTGAATGTGTATGTTATTTCCTCCCAAACAAAATCCAATGAGAATAAGATTCATTAATTCTCTCTTGCCTTCCCCCATTTCCCCTCCACTGTAAAAGCCTTTTCTTGTCACCATTCCTCCTTGCCCCAGGACCCCCATCCAGAACTGTGACCCAGATCCAAGCGGGCAAAGCAAGAGAATCCTGCCTCAGCACCAGCAAAGAGGTCCCTGCAATCCCCCTCTGATCAGCCACTTGATTCCCCCTCCATTTGTAGGCCAGAAACTCCAAAAGCAGCCACCACCCCAGGGCTGTGCAAAGACTGGGGCAGGGATAAGTTTCTCTCTCACCTCAGTCACAGACTTTTTCTATGACCTTCTAAGTCATCTTTGGCATTTGTGGGTTGAGAAGTCTGGAAACTGCCACAGCTGCTAGTGGTTCAGTCCTCTGAGGTCTGTTCCAGGTTCACTATGGCCTGTTTTTCCTGCACGCCCATGCTGAGTTGCTGGTGCAGTAGACATTTCTAATCAACCATTCAGGTTGTCCTGAGATGGAAATTTATTTCACTCTGTCTTTTTGTGGGTTCTGCTGCTCCCTGCTCCAGAATTTATTTAGAGCCATTTTTATAGGTATTTGGAGGGGTTTGGGAGAGAACTCAAGCAAGTCACTGGTTTTACTCTGCCATCTTGGCTCTGCTCCCCCCTTCAATTCTAATTTTTAACAAATTGATTCTTCTATTAGATTTTGCACCTCCTTTTTCATTTGGCCAGTTTTACTTTTTAAGGACTTGTTTTCTATAATCAATTTTTGTCTTTCCTTTTCCAAACTATTAACTCTTTCTTGCATACCTCTCCTTTCATTTCCCAATTTTTCTTCTACCTCTCTTAATTGAGTTTTAAAATCCTTCTTGAGCTCTTCCAAGAAAGTTTTTTTTTTTTTTCTGGGGGGGCTTGAGACCAGTTCACATTCCCCTTTGAAATTTTGGATATGGTTGTATTGAAAATGTTGTCCTCTTCTGAATTTGTACCTTCCTCTTCCCTGTCCCATAATAAGAATCTATGGTCATTTTCCTTTTCTGCTTTTTTTGCCTGATTACTGGCTTTTAGAGTTGAGCTATCCCGCTGGAGTACAGGGATCACTGACCCAAGCTTCTTGTTCTGGGAGCTCTGGATGTGGTCACTAACTTTAGCGTTCTGGTGCTGGAAGCTGGAGGCTGTAGGGTTTGGCAGCTTCCCTGGTGCACAGCTGGGGTCAGCTACACTGGAGCTCTCGGGGTGGGGTGGGGAGTCTGGCCCTTGGGGGATGCCTGCTCTTGCAGGCCATGTACTTGAATATACGGCTCCTGCTCACTCAAGCCTTGTACTGGAATCTTTGGCTGCTGGAGGATATCTGCTATCTGTGCCTCCTGGAGTGGTGCTGAAGTACTGGGAGATTTGGCTGCTATAGAATGCTGGTGCACATGGTAGTCTTCACAACTAGTGTCTACTGGCTCCCCTGACTCTGCTGATGCACGCCAGGGGTCCTGGTGTTGATGCTTGCCTACTCCACCACCCTGGGGCTCAGGATCTCTTCCACTTTACTGAGGTGGGGCTCACCACTGTCTTTCTGGGATGCCTCCTCTCCTGTTCTGCTCTCCCTCATTCAGAGTTAAGAGGAGGCCTTTCACATTACTCCCCCATGCTTCCTTAGCTGCCAGACTGCTACACTTCATCTTTCTATTGGCTCAGGTGTTACCGGGTTTTTCCTGGGGTGATATTTTCTGGGTTTCAGAGGTAAATAAGGAAGGGTGAGAGTGATTTACTTCTTACTCTGCCAATCTGGCTCCAAGAACAGAATCTCATTCAAATACATTTAGCTAAGTTTACTTATAACTCTGAAAATTTAGATTATCAGTATATTTTCTTACTTCAATAAATCCTTCCAAGATTTTCTGAGACTCATGGACTGAATGACGGATAACTCATTTCATGTTGAATTGGCTTAACTTATTGTAGGACAATGACATCTCAATTTGATGTGTCAATTTAATGCTAGGCTGGGTCAAGAGAGCATTTGGCTACAGACATGGCTTCATTTGGCTATGGAGCATTTGGATAAGATCTGTTGCTTTAATGTAACAAGTAGGTTACTTTGCTGCTGAGTAGTTGCTTCCATAGAAGGTCAGGCAGGTCACTGTGCCACTTGGGTGAATGGGTCATTGTGTTGCATTCTTTGGGCTGGATTTTGATGGACAGCTGAAGACATCACCACTTCAGGCATTTGGCTTAGTTAAATGTTACTCTGCTTCTTTCAAAGGAATATTATAGTGCTATCTTTAGTTGGAGTGCTCTTATTACTTTTCTAAAAGAACATTAGCCATTCCTTTAGGTTTGGTAGAAGTTTTTCCTCTAACTCCACTAGAGTCTCAGCTCTGGGTTCGGTCATCAACAAGCAAAAGGTGAGAAATGTCTTACCCCTTCGACAATTCTTTATAATTCAGATCAAGTTCCCTCGGTGAGAGATTCTAACTTTATTTAAGGTCATCTGACAGTTACTCATACTCATATGACAATTCTCATATTTTTGTTGGGGTCTTATTCAAATGAGTAATTGAGGCACTTTAAACCTTGCAGCAAGTTCATTTTCGTACTGGTAGTTTTATGTTCCATTGAGTTATTTAAATCTCAGTTGCTTTCTAGGGTAAATAATTCTCTCTTTACATCAAAAAATGTCTTCCTTTTACATTTCACGATCAGTTTTTGCCCCCTTCCAGTCTTCATCTTTGATAATTCTAAAAGGGTGCATTTCTACAAAGGAAAAACAAAAAAAAACAAAAAATGACTAATTTATTGCTAAATAGAACTGGTTACAATAATTCACCCAAAGGAAATAAAATAGATCATTTCATGGGGGCACATAACCACCTTTGTTTGATTTTTTTTTTTATAAACCTATGCAAGAGTATTATTCTGAAAAGGGTACAATGATGAGTCACTTGTTGATGGGCAGGATGAAGAAAGATATTCGCTGAATTAAAAAAAGATTTTCCAAAACAAGTTCACATATATGAAGATATTAATTGATCTCAATGGCAAATTATACATGAGAAAGATAGCAACAGATATGAAGGAAAACATAACTGAGGATTAAGAAAATAAAATGTATGAAGCCTTATAGATTAATAAAGACTCTCATGTATATTTTAAATACTTCCTTCAAAAAGAGAGTCAAAAGGCAATAAACATTGTAAAAACTGAATAAATTCATAAAAGATGAATTGGTTATATCTCAAGATGCTAGATATGAGTGGAAGTTATTAAGAAATAAGTTATTTGTGTGCAGTCACAATGTCACCTGATTAGAACAAAAGTAAAAATTAACATCAAAATAAAAGAAATTGGAAAGATGAGATAAATACTCCTTGTGAAAATTACAATAGCTTCCAATTGAATTGTTTAAATGATCTGTTGACTTTGGGGGAAAAAAGAATGTATAAAATTAAATATGTTACAGTTATTAACATTTTTAGAGAAATTAAACCACTGTTAAATAATGAGTACCACTCAAAACTCTAAAAATCTCAAAAACTAAGTTAGGTGATAAATATTGGTCACTTTGCCGAATGAAGAGACCTGTCAAGCAAAAGCAATACTACTTCACTATGCAAATTATTTGGTTAAACCTTATGAAGATGATGGAGGAAGATAATAAGTATTTAATTGCCTGCTATGTGCCAGACACTTTGTTAAGACCTCCACAAATATCTAATTTGCTCTTTGAAATATTTTTTTTAAGGTAGATGCTACTATGATTCCCATTTTATGGTAAAGGTAAACAGAGGTAAAGTGATTTCTCAGGGTCATATGGCTAGTAAGTGTCTACAGCTGACATTATATTAAAAATAATAATAATTACATTCCCACAGCTTGTTTCAGAAACTAGAAAAAGTACCTTTAGATCACAGTAATGGAAACTTACATGAATGGTCCATGAAGAGTTCAAGCTGATTAGTCATAGAAACCAGCTGTCATTTGATTTGCTCTACCTCCCAAGCATCCCAAGCATTTTTGGTATTTGGTATATTTCTTTGGTATTTTTAATATGTGTTATATGTATTTGGTATTCACCAAGTTTGAACTTACTTTTCTTTTTGCCTCAGCCCAAACACAGCCTTTTTTCAGACTCCTAAGATGCTTTTGTGAGGCTCTATGATCTTTATTACCTTAAGGTTTGGTGATCAGCTCCCAAACATAGAGTTGTGATGTGTTTTCTCCCAAGCTGTGGTATCAAGTAATTTCAGTGCTCTATTTGAATTCAATACAGAAAAGAAGTGATTTGGGGTTCATCCAATCTGTTCTACATAAGGAAAGACAGATAAATAAAATAGAAAAAGTGTGTCCATTGCTTCAAAAGTTTCTATAAAATTGTTCACTTAGTGAGCAATGACTCATTCAGGTTTTCTTGACTCCAAGAGTAGGAGTCTACTTACTGTGCTACATAGCTTCTAGATTTTGAGCTCACAATGAAAAGCACAGAAAGAGAAAAACCCAATATTATGAACCCAGTCACACACAGATTCTAATGCTCTAGGATGGGGTTACATAAACTCCTCCCCACTGGCAGAGCCTGTCAACACTGTTAGCAGACATGAGGATAACTTGATACTGGCAATAGAACTTAATTGTATGCTAAGTTTTACCAGTCAGAAGCAGAGAGGCAGTGAATTATTGCTGCTCTCCACAAACACCCCTCACTTCTTTAATTCTCTTTCTCTACATGATTCCTAAATTTTAATTTTATTTTTTTATTTTATTTTATTTTATTTTAATTTTTTTTTCATATGCTTTCTAGTTGAAAATTTTTTCTCCCTTTTTCTCCCCCCCCACCCTCCCCAAGACGGCGCACAATCTGACATAGGCTTTACATTTACATACCCATTAAACATATTTTCACATTAGTGAAGTTGTAAGTAAAAATTAAAACCAATAGGAGGAACCATCAGAAAGATGAAACAAAATTCAACTTAAGGTAAAAATAAGTGAGAGCGATTCGACTTCCATAGTTCTTTCTTTGGATGTGGACAGCATTTTCCATCCCGAGGCCTCTGGAGATGTCTTAGATCCTAGTAATGCTGAGAAGGGTTCAGTTTAACATTCTTAGTCATTGCATAACATGGCTGCTATTGTATACAAACTCCTCTGGGTTCTGCTCACCTCACTCAGCATCACACAATATAAGTCTTCCCAGGTTTTTCTGAAGTCAGCCTGTTCCTCATTTCTTATAGAACAATAGTATTCCATTACATTCATATACCACAACTTGCTCAGCCATTCCCCAATTGATGGGCATCCTCTCAATTTCCAATTCTTTGCCACCACAAAAAGAGCTGCTATGAATATTTTTGTACATGTGGGTCCTTTTCCCATTTGTTTGATCTCTTTCGGATATAGCCCTAGAAGTGCTATTGCTGGATCAAAGGGTATGCACATTTTTGTAGCCCTTTGGGCATAGTTCCAAATTGTTCTCCAAAATGGTTGGATCATTTCACAACTCCACCAACAATGTATTAGCTTTCCAATTTTCCCACATCCTCTCCAACATTTATCATTTTTGTTTTGTCATGTTGGCCAATCTGATAGGTGTGATGTGGTACCTCAGAGTTGTTTTGATTTGCATTTCTGTAATCAATAGAGATTTAGAGCATTTTTTCATATGACTACAGAAGGCTTTAATTTCTTCATCTGAGAACTACCTGTTCATATCCTTTGCCCATTTATCAATTGGGGAATGGCTTGTGTTCTTATAAATTTGTCTTAATTCTCTATATATTTTAGAAATGAGGCCTTTATTGGAAAGACTGGTTGTAAAAATTCTTTCCCAATTTTCTACCTTCCTTCTAATCTTAGTTGCATTGGCTTTGTTTGTGCAAAAACTTTTCAATTTAATGTAATCAAAATTATCCATTTTGCTTTTCATAATGTTCTCTATCTCCTGTTTGGTCATGAATTCTTCTGTACTCCATAGATCTGATAGGTAAACTGTTCCTTGTTCTCCCAGTTTACTTATGGTATCAGCCTTTATATCTAAGTCCTGAACCCATTTTGACTTTATTTTGGTATGTGGTGTGAGATTTGGGTCTATGCCTAGTTTCTGCCATACTCTTTTACAGTTTTCCCAGCAGTTTTTTTCAAATAGTGGGTTCTTATCCCAGAAGCTGGGGTCTTTGGGTTTATCAAATAATAGATTACTTACATAATTCCTAAATTGAGGCTTATACTCATGATACAAAACTATTCTTTCTGGGATATATGCCAAGACAAATTCTTCATAAACTTTTGGAGTTTGAATCAAATATATCTTCAAACTAGCCATGGATGGATGCATGAATTACACAGCCTCATTAGCATCCCTTGCTATTCCATCAAGTTCCACACAACAGCATGATTTTCAAATTATTTTTTCCAATGTAGTAACACAAATGGCTAAAAAAAAAAGGTGAATAATTCACATTGGTTAGATTGTAACTTGCAGTCTGATGAAAAATTGAGTTGTTCAGTCAGGTCAAATTTAATTGGCCACTCTGCAGAAGGATATAATGCATGGCATTGGTTAACTGAAAGTTCTAATAACGAAAGTGACCAATTGTGAATATAATTAAAATCCTTGTCCTACATGTTTTACTCAGAAAAAGTAGGCATTTGTAATTTAAAGGAGAGATTCGGGGGGTGGGAACATGAGAGCTGTCTTCAGCTTTGAAAGGCTGACACATGGAAGAAAGATTAGACATGTGGTTGGACTGGGAAGGTGAAAGTAGAAGCAATGGTTTGAAGTTACAGAGAAAGAGACAGCAGTTCAGTGTCAGGGGAAAAAAAAAAAAAACAACTTCCTGCAATGTATGGCATACTAAAGCAGAATGTGTGCCCTCAAGTGATAGTCAGTTCTCCTTACTGGTAATCTTTAAATGGAGGGTAAATGGTCACTGACCAAGGATGTTTCATAAGGAGTTTGTTAGGTATGGATTTGAGTTAAAGACTTTCAAAGAGAGAAATACTTAATAGTCTGTTGCTATTAACTCTAATTACATTTTAGTGTATGTGAATTGGAAGCCCAGTTGCTACATTATTATGCTTTAAATATAAAACAATTATTTAATATGTTGGCTTGCTTAAAACCCTCTCGCTAAGTACATTTTGTATGTGTGTGCACACATGTGTATATATTAATGTATACATGTGTGTTTATAGGTATACATATACATATTCTGTTTGTGCAAGTGTGTGTTATACATTTATACATATATGCACATACATATATACAGATGAAATTTAATCAATTGAAATGAGTATTATAAATTGCAAAGAACCAAAGTGTATTATGTATGAAATCAATAACATCTATTATACGTAGCTTTTAAAATGTATTTTAAATACAATATGATAGTAAGAGATTTAACTTCTTTTTATTCCCTTTGGAACATCTTCCATTGCTTCTCTTTATTTAAAAATATGTATTTTCTTCATATTATTTTCTTTTTCTTTACATTTCTTTCACTATTCACTAACTCCACCCTCCCTTAGAAATCTTCTCCTGCAAAAAAAAAAAAAATCTTTTCATGAGCCATGGTTTTTTCCCCTCACAATTAAGTGGTAATGCTCAATCAGGTTAGAACATCAGTCAGTCAATAAACATTTATTAAGTGCCTACTGTGTGCGAGCTATTGTATCATGTCAGCCCCCTTTTTCTAGTCTTTGTGCAATTCTTCTAAATTATAGCTACTCATTCTCTCTCTCTCTCTCTCTCTCTCTCTCTCTCTCTCTCTCTCTCTCTCTCTCTCTCTCTCTCTCTCTCTCTCTCTCTCTCTCTCTCTCTGTCTCTTTTTCTTTTCTGAATTTCTGGATCCTTTTTCATCTGTAATTCCTTTAGGTATATTGTATAACAGAGTCAAGTCCTTTTTTTTTCTTTTGTGAATAGTTTAAGCATTGTTTTCAACTTGTAAGATATAGGGTAACCATCAAGCAGGCATATAAAACAACTTGAAAGTGAGTCATAAGAATTTGAGCTCATGAGAATAAACTGAGATTTATTTTATATTAAAAATAAAGAGGGCATTTTCTTGTCTGCCAAGTTGCAGGCCTTCTTGCCAAGGGGAGATGAGAATAAAATCTATAGCTTTATTCTATTCATAAAAAGAAATGCAAATCCCCACAACAATTAAGGTGAGGAAATACCAAAGTAAAAATATGATTTCTTTTGTATAGAACTCATTTCATTGGATTTTAAATATTTCATATTTCCTTCTAAATAAGGTAAACACAGAATCTACCAATAAGAATTCACTTAATTCATGCTTTTAGATGATGAGGATTAAAATTCAGTCTCTTCATTGCTTAAGGCAACCTCTATTTAATTTTGTCCATTACATTTTTATCCCCTGGTAGAAAACCCAAAGACTGTTTCATATTTCTGTTATTAGGGAAAATCTGAATAATGATAGATTTCATTTATTTTTCTCCAGTATTTATATGACTTTTTTGTCATGATTTTTTTTAATGACACTCTCAATTAACAGGACTTTTGTTTTCCCTGTCAACCAAAATGATAAATAGTATAAATATTACGTAAAAACCATGTAATCCTATCTTTCTCCAGTGCAGTCCTGAGATTCTTTCCAAGGTTGATATTGTCAACTTTTTCTGTTAATGGATATAATGAGCAGTGACAACTTAAATAAATCTCAATCAACCATCTCAAGCAGGTATATAGCACAACTTGAAATTGAGTCATATAAATTACTCAAGCTTATTTTCATAGGAAGATTAGAAAGGGCATTTTCTGCTTTGCCAAATTGCTGATGGCAATCTTGTGATGAGGTAGAAGAGAACATTAGCTCTTTAGCTTAATTTGATTCAGAAAAATAAAAATCACGAAATTAGTCCTTTGTAGTTTTAAACCAATAACATGATCATCCTTTATTTAGAACCCAATTCATTGTCTTATTTGCTTGAAGCCTTAGGAAATAGTCATCTTCTAATTATTAATTAGATTTCAGGAAAAAAAAAAACACCGTATAACCTTTGAAATCTGTATACTGATTATTTATCCACTCCTTCCTCATTTATGGTTCCTACATATGATCATATGATTGCTGTGTTTGCCATCTTTCCTTCTTGCCTGCTCCGTAAGTAATTTAATGCAGTTGTCATTGCTACTGAATAACTTGAACCATAGTAGTGGTAGGAGTAGTAGTAATGGGATGATTATTATTAGTATTGTTTATCAAATATGCATCAGTTAATAGTTAATGTTTTACATTTAAGGATAAAAATGTTATACTTTAAATAGTAAAAACAAATTGAGGAGCACATTAGCATATTTAATTAAATTTTCATTTTATTTATCAATTTACAAGTAGTATACATCAATATTCTAATGTTTCAAATGAAAATTTCTAAGAAGATTATCTGTTGTGCAATGTAATTAATAGGGATAGTTTTTTCCCCTTCCTTCCTTCCTACCTTTTTTTCCTTTTCTTGTTCCTTTCTTCCTCCCTGTCTGTATTTTCTGTCTTTTTCCTTCCTTTTTAAAAATTAAGTCTTGTTATTCCATGGTAGAGGAGGCAGGTAGTAGCACAAATGGAATCACATTCAACCAATCAGCGAAATAATTTCATTACATTAAAAATAGTATCTTCCTGTACAAGTCTACTCTAGTGAAATTTTGTCTTTGACCTCCTTTTATTCTTCATACTTGTTTTTTAAACTCTAAGGATTTCTTGGAATCTTACTTAGAAATATTATCAATTCCATGGAACCAAGGAAAGAAATTGTAGATTGGTCTCATACAAAGTGCACCTTGCCTATCTATGTCTATTCCACTTGTTTGAAACCTTGATAATTATAACCTCTACATGGTATTACAGCCTACATTAAATCTCCATCCAAGCATACTTTCAATTTAGAGAGAATTCTCTAAGGAATACTTACTTATCCATTTAAGTAAACCAGTTAGAAATGGTTAAGCTTGGAATTTTGTGCACAAAGCTAGAGCAAAAGAATTATGTGGTAGCAAGGATGGCAAGGAAGCTCCTGCTTTAATGGACTAGGAAAATTCTCAGAAAGCTAGGTCTAAGTTCTGGCTCAGTGTTACAAAAAAAAAAAACTTATTTTGGGATGATGTAACAATACATAAATGACACCCATTACTGGAGAGTTTTGTCAAAGATCATTTGTGAATGATCCAGGAAAAATCAATAAATGAGTTTCAAGAAGATTGAGTATTGGAATTAGCAAACTTGAGTCAAATATTTACTTATCTATGTGAACCTGAGTAACTCATTTGTTGTTGTTGTTGTTGTTTTCAATATTCACATTAGTCATGTTGTGAAGAAGAATTAGAACCAATAGGAGGAACCACCAGAAAGAGGAATCAAAACACAACAGAAGAAAAAATAGCAAATAGTATGCCTCGATCTGCATTCAAACTTCATAGTTCTTTCTTCTTTGTGGATAACATTTTGCATCATGATTCCTTTGGGGATGTCTAAGATCCTTGTGCTACTGAGAAGGGTTAAGTTTATCAATATTAGTCACAACATGGTTGCTATTATGTACAACATTCTCCTGGTTCTGCTAACTTCACTCAGCGTCTGACGACACAAGTCTTTCCAGGTTTTTCTGAAGTCAGCCTGTTCATCATTTGTTATAGCACAATAGTATTCCATTACATTCATATATCACAACTTCCTGAACAAGTCATTTAAATCCTCTTGCCTCAGTTAACTCTTCTGTAAAAATGAGAACAATAATAGCACCTATATCCCAGGGTGGTTGTGAAAATAAAATAAGAAACTATTTGTAATCTTGGATTACCAGTAGTGGGAAAGGAAGGTAATATATCCCTACCACTACTACTACACTAGAAGTAACAGTGTCTCCAAGGACATGGGCACAAGGATATATGGTAAAGAAAGATGAAGAACTAGACTTTTCTTTAATCCTCTCAAGGAGATCTCAGGACATTTCAAACCTGCCAAAAGAAAAATTAGGTGGAAGAGATCAAGCAATTTCATTCTGCCTCTAAAGTCTAGGACACCACAAATTCTAATGAGCTAATAATACAATGAACTAATTCCAGAGAAGGCTAACTCCTAATAATTAATGTTCTCTCTCAGTACCCCCTCCCCACTAAGCTCTAGTAAAGTTTCACAAGTCAATCCAAGAGCTTACTTTTTACCCGATATCTTTTTATCAGTTCTGTGAAAAATAAAAATCATCAAAGGGATTCTTTACATGAGTTGATAAAAATAGTAACAAAATTCATTTGGAAAAACAAAAATAAATAAATTATCGGGGAAAATAATGTAAAGAAGGAGGTAATAAGGGAGAACAACAATTTTTTTTTTGGCTAAGCAATGGGGTTAAGTGACTTGCCCAGGGCCACATAGCTAGTGTTATGTTTCTGAAGCCGCATTTGAACTCAGGTCTTCCTGACTTCAGGGCCGGTGCTCTATCCACTGTGCCACCTAGCTGACCCTTTTTCTTTTTTTAATAGTATTTTTTTCCCATTACAAGTCAAGGCAATTTTTAGCATTCATTTTATGAGATTTTGAATTCCAATTTTGTCTCCCTCTTTCTTTCCCTCCCTCTTCCTAAAATGGTAGGCAATTTACTATAGGTTATACATGTGCTATCACATAAAACATATTTTCATATTAGACACAGATGTGCTAGAAGAAAGAGATCAAAAGAGGGAAAAAAACACAAAAATAAAATAAGTGAAAAAAGTATGCTTCAATCTTCATTCAGAGTCCATCAGTTCTTTATCTGGTTTTGGATAGCATTACCCTTCCTGAGTCCTTCATACTTGTCCTGGATCATTGTGTTGCCAAGAAGGGCTGAGTCATTCATGGTTGGTTATCATATGTCATTGCTGACACTCTGCAATGTTTTCCTGGTTTTACTCATTTCACTTTGCATCAGTTCATACAAATCCTTCTACTTTTTTTTTCTGAAATCTGTTTCTTCATTATTTCTGTTGTACAATAGTATTTCATTATATTCACACAGTTTGTTCAGCCATCTCCTAATTTATGTGCATCCCCTCAATTTCCAATATTTTGCTGCCACAAAAAAAGGCTGCTATATATGTTTGCACATGTAGGTCCTTTTCCCTTTTTATGATCTCTTTGGGATCCAGACGTAGTGGTATTGCTGGTTTAAAGAGTTTGCATGGTTTAATTGATCTTGGGGGAAAAAAATAGTTCTAAATTGCTCTTGAGAATGGTTACATCAGCTCACAACTCCACCAACAGTTCATCAATGTTCCAATTTTCAAACATCCTCTCCAACATTTATTATTTTCCTTTTTTTGTCAATTAGGCAATCTGATAGATGAGAGGTGCTATTTCAGATTTATTTTTATTTGCCTTTCTCTAGTAAAAATGATTTAGAGTATTTCTCATATGCTTATAGATAGCTTTGATTTTTTCATCTGAAAATTGTCTGTTCATATCCTTTGACCATTTATTAATTGGGAATGGTTTATATTCTTATAAATTTGACTCAGTCTTTTATGTATTTCAGAAATGAGGCCTTTATAAAAGATACTTATTGTAATGATTTTTCCCAGCTTTCTGCTTTCCTTCTAATCTTGGTTGCATTAGTTTTGTTTACACAAAAGCTTCTTAATTTATTATAATAAAAGTTATATGTTTTACATTTTATAATGTTCTCTATCACTTGTTTGGTCATGAACCTGTAACTCACTTAACTTCTTTAAGAATTTTGATTCTATCACTTGGTGCATCTATGTTAAGTATTGATATTACTTCATTGCATATGATATTTTTAAGAAAGATGTTGTTTCCTTCGTTATCTCTATTAATTTGGTCTATTTTTGCTTTTACTTTGAGATCAGTATTGCTACCTTGTTTTTCCTTTTTTTTTTTTTAACTTCAGCTAAAGCATAATAGAATCTTCTTCAGCCTCTTACCTTTATCCTGTGCATGTCTCTCTGATTCAAGTGTATTTCTTGTAAAATAGTGTATTGTAGAAATCTGGTTTGAAACCCACTCTGCTATCTACTTCCATTTTATGAGAGAGTTCTTCCTACTCATATTCACAGTTATGATTACTAACTATGTACTTCTTTCTTTCCTAATTTTCCTCCTGTTTGTCCTCTCTTTCCTGTCACACTTTTCCTCCTTGACCGTGTTTTGTTTCTGTCTACTGCCTCCCCTAGTTGGCCCTCTCTTCCGTCAGTATCCCCTGCTTTACCTAATCCCCTCTCCTCCACATTTCTATTTGGTGAAATAGATCTCTACATTCAATTGATTGTGTATATTATTCCGTCTTTGAGCCAATACTGATAAGAGTAAGGTTCAAGCAATGCCCGTCATCCACCCTCCCATTTTCCCCTCTAACAGCTTTTTTTTTTTTACATGCCTCTTCATGTGAAATAATTTACCCCATTCTATCTCTCCCTTCCTTCTGTACCCAGGGCATTCTTAATTCTCATCCTTTATATTTTTGTTTATGTCATTCACTCAAATTCACCTTGTACCCATACTCTCTGGATACACACACACACACACACACACACACACACACACACACACACACACATACACACACACACACACACACACATATTCCTTCTAGCTGTATTATTAGTGGTATACTTTTTTTTAAGAATTGAAAGTATCTTGTCATGCGGGAATGTAAACAGTTCAGCTGCACTGAATCCCCTATGCCCCTATGTTTTCTGTTCCGTTTTTAACTTTCTAGGCTTCTCCTCAGTCAATATTACAGATCAATTTTTTTTTTGTTGCTGTTGTTCAATTCTAGTCTTCTTCTTAAGGAAGCTTAAAATCCTTCTATTTCATTGAATGACATTTTTTTCCCTTGAAGTATTATGCTTAATTTTGCTGGGTAGGTGATTCTTGGTTGTAATCCTTTCGCTTCTGGAATATCATGTTCCATTACCTCTGATCCTTTAATGTTGTAATTGCCAAGTTCTGTGTAATCCTGATTGTGGTTGCCTGATATGTGAATTGTTTCTGTCTGGACACTTTTATTTTTTCCTGGACCTTATAGATTTGTAATTTTCCTTGTAGTTCTGGCCATAATATTCCTTGGAGTTTGGTTTTTAATCTCTTTCCTGAGGTAATTGATGGATTATTTCAATGCCTTTTTTGCCTTCTGGTTCTAATGTATCAGGGCAGTTTCCCTTGATAATACCTTGAAAGATGATGTCCAGGTTCTCTTTTTGATCATGGCTTTCAGGTAGTCCAATGATTCTGACATTGTCTCTCTTATGTCTATTTTTCAGCTCCACTCTTTTTCCAAATGAAGTTTTTTTTTTTAACATTTTCTTCCTTTTTTTTCATTATTTTGAATTTGTTTGATTGACTCTGGACATCTCATAAAGTCATTAGCTTCCACTTGCCCAATTGTTTTTTATTTAACCAGTTATTTTCCTCAGTTAGCTTTTGTACTTCTTTTTCCATTTGGCCAATTCTATTTTTTAAGCATTTTTCCAAGCTATTGACTTTTTTTTCATAATTCTCTTGCATCACTCTCATTTCTTATTCCCAGTTTTCTTCTCCTTCTCTCATATGATTTTTAAGCTCCTTTTTGAGCTATTCCATGAGTTCTTTCTCAGTCTGAGACCACTTCCCATTTTTCTTTTGTATTTGGCTCATAGGTGTTTTGGAATTGCTATGCTTTTCTGAGTTTGTGTCTTGGTCTTCCCTGTTACCATAACTACTTTTTTATGGTCAGATTATTATTTGTTGTTTTTTGCTGATCTTTTTTGGTCTTTTTCCTTTTAAATTTGATCTCTGCTCCTGGGGTGGAAAGAGCACTGTCTCAGGCTTTTTGTGCTAGGCTACAGGCCCTGGCTATTTGCCTGTTGTTGGACTGACATTGCCCCAGAATCCACAGTGGACTGTCATGTCTGGTGCTGTGTTGAGGGGTGAGCAGTGGCTGGCACTGATGCAGGATGTAGAGGTCTGGCAACTTACTTGGTGCTGAACTGGGGTTCCACTGGTGGTGTCTGGTTTGTAATTGAGGCTAGTGGGGTGTTTCTGCATTTCCCTGGGGCTACACTAGAGTATGTGGAGATCTGGCTGCTGGCTGCCTATTTGTCTAGGGCTATACAGAAGAATGTGAAGAATTTTGGAGCTGGAGTCTCTCTGTTCCCCTGGCTAAACTTATGCATGTGAGGGGTCCTGGTATTGGTGTTTGTCTGCTCCACTGTACTCAGGTTCCAAGATTTGTTTTGGGGTGCTATTTTATGGTTGTTTGGAGGTGAATAGGGGAGAGGTGCAATGATTTACTGCTTACTTCACCATCTTGGCTCCTGGAATTTTGAGGATAACATTTTCAAACCTCAAACTATAACTTAAAGTAGTAGTCTTCAAAGAAATCTGTTACTGGTTTTAAAAAAGAAGATGGATTAATGGAATACAAGAGACAAAGGAGAAAGGAACATTGCAAATCCATAATCCAGTTTTCAATTAACCAGAAGATACAAATTACTAAAATAAGAGAGAAATCTTTGTTTGATTAAAAAAAAAAACTACCTGGAAATTTAGAAAGTAGTCTGGGAGCAATTATGTTTAGATCATCGCCTTTTACCATCTTTTACAATACATTCAAAGGGACACAAGACCTTAATATTAAAAATGGATCTATAATAAAAAATAAACAAATCTTATACTGCTGATACATAAGGGAGAGTAACCAACAAGAGACAGAGGTAATTACAGAAGATAAAATTGAAAAGGTTAATTTTATGAAACTGACAAACTTATGCACAAACAAAAATATTACACCTAAGATAAGTAAAGCACCGAATTGAGGGGAAAAAAATTTGTATCACATTTCTCCAATAAGAATTTAGTATACACACATGTGTGTGTATAAAATGTATGTATATGTATATAGATGTAAATGTGTGCATATATATGCATATGTAAGTGCATATATGCATATATATGTATTATATATGTGTGTGTTTGTGTGTGTGTGTATGTATAGATGCATGTATGTAAAACCACATCTATTTTCCAATAGATCAACGGTCAGGTGACATGAACAAATAGTAACAAATGAGAAGAACAAAATATTCTGGCATGCAACTAATAGTAAATATAAGGACAGAAATATAAAAGGCATAGGAGCTCTGAGAAGGGAATAATATACTTTATAGATGAGATAAGATTTGAGTAAGGTCTAGAAGAACTAGTAAAATGAAATAACTTCTTACTATTATAAGAACTTTTCATGAACAAATGGGCTGGGACTACATGAAACTGATCAACATTTATGAGATATTATTTTTTTACAGAGAAACTTATGAAAGTAATAAGTAATCATTTATAGGAAAACATAAACATGTCAAAATCAATGATATCTTGTTCAATATTTCCCTCAGCAATTATTATTATTAAGTGATTACTGTATGTCAGGCATTACGCTAATTATTGTGAATAAAAATACCAGCAGAAAGAAAGATAGTTATGCCTTCAGGGATTTTATATTCTAATGGCAGAAGACAACACATAAAAGAAAGCTGAGGAGGCAGGGAAGGTGATCAGCCCAAAGGTGCTGTAGAAAAATTCCAGGGGAGGAAAGTCAGGAGTGCAGTTTGGAGAGCAAGAAATTTCAATAGGAGAGTCAGGAGTGCAGCCTGGGAAGAATTATACTAATTCATTATGCTCTTTTTTTAATCTGATAATTCAATGCTTATCATTAGTGGTCAGTCATTTCTTCAAAAGTGTTGTGGTGAGTATATTTTTAAAAAGGTAAACTGAGGTACATATCAGAGAATAATCAATATATTAACAGTGAAACATCTAACTATTAACAAAGTAGCTCAGACTGGCCACCTTAGTAAGGCCAATGACCTCAATGAAAAATGGGAATCCTCACTATACCCAAAGGGCTATAAAAATGTGTGTATCCTTTGACCCAGCAATAGCACTTCTAGGGCTGTATCCCAAAGAGATCATGAAAATGAGTAAAGGACCCACATATACAAAAATATTTATAGCATCTCTCTTTGTGGTGGCAAAGAATTGGAAACTGAGGGAATTCCCATCAATTGGGGAATGGCTGAATAAGTTGTGGTACATGAATGTAATGGAATACTATTGTACTATAAGAAATAATGAGCAGGCAGATTTCAGAAAAACCTGGAAAGACTTGTATGGACTGATGCTGAGTGAAATGAGCAGAACCATGACAGTGTTGTACACAGTAACAGCCATGTTGTGCAATGACTAACATTGATAGATTTAGCCCTTCTCAGCAATGCAAGGATCTAGATATCTTCAAAGGTCTCATGATGGAAAATGCTATCTACATTCCAAGAAAGAACTTTGAAGTTTGAATGAAGATTGAAACATACCATTTGCTATTTTTTCTTCTATTTTGTTTTATTTTCTCTTTCTTGTTGCTCCTCTTATTGGTTCTATTCTTACTCACAACATCACTAATGTGAAAATATGTTTGATAGGATTGTTATGTACAGCCTATATCAAATTGTGCCCTTTCTTGGCGAGGGAGAGGGAGAAAAATTTAAATTCAAAAGCTTATGGAAGTGATTGTTGATAAATTAAAATAAATTAATAAAAATGGGGATCCTCTTTGTTGACATGTAGAAATTGGGTGAGTAGTTTGAGTATTTGGGGAACATTATAATTGATTATACTGGGTTTGGTTAATGATGCTTTTCTCTGATAATTAAGGAATGTTAATTGTTTCATGGGACTCATCAGCCCTAGCCTCTTGTAATTTTTGTTAGGGGACCAGAACCTCCAGGTTTATTGTCCTCTTGGGGGAGATCAAGCATCCTCTAATTGCACAAGGACAGGCAAAGATAGATGACTTGAATTTTGAGGGATGGTATTAGGTTAAGCTGGTTGGGGCTTACAGAAAACAAGCAGATATCTCTGGGGCTAACTGCTTGAATGATAACAATTCCCTTTCAATTACACCTTTAAGCTAACTATTTCTGAGTGAGATAAGTAAAGGCAAATACCAATAATTATAAAAATTACTACAGCATAAAATTCATTACATTGTAATATCAATACAGTAGAAGCCAGAGGTAATAGCAATTTTTATCTTTTCACAAAACATTCTCATCTCTATTCCTTTCTTTTTTGTTTGTTTGTTTCAGAGGCTCCACTTTCCTACTCCCTGGCTACGAGTTACTTTACCACACGTCCTTCAGACTCAGCTATTGAAATGCAGTTATACACACATTTTCTAAAGTCTTATGAACTAGGAACTTAGTACACTTTTTACTTTAGCAATAGTCTAGATATGCCAATAGTTCCCACTTATTTACTTAAATCTTTGCAAAACTTGTGTTTTTTTTAAATCACATTTATTTCTTTTCCCAATAAAACCTCCTTCATCACTTTCCCTTATTACTACCCTTCCTATTTTCCCATTACTATCTTCTAGGGGCATAAATATGTAGTTCTTGTCACATTTATGATACTGAAGCAGATTACCTTTTTGTGACACAATGCTACGTAAATACTAATTTTTTAAGTATACAAGTAATAATTTAAGAGATGCATACATGGATATTTCTTTGAGAGGCTTGGACACAATTATGAATTATTTATAGTTGTATACATTTTATAGACATTATGAATTCATTTACACTGAAAATTTTTAGGAGGACTCTTTTAATATATCTGCAAAAACACATTTTTTTCCTGTAATGACAACGTACATGCATTTAGGATTCCAGTATAAAAGGAAATTTAGTATTTCAGTATCAATCAAGAACACAGACAGAGGATGAAAGGGCGATTTTCTGGCATAATTAACTCTTCTCTAGAACTGGAGGTATCTTGAAAAAGACCTGAGTCAGCTTAGACCTAGTCTTTCTCCTCATCCTTCAGTAGTGTGACTTCTTTGCTGACTGTGTCTGGTGACAGCAAATGTAAGAGAAGAGACCATGGGTTGTACACTCCATCACAGCAATATGGCACTAACACACAGGTCTTGTTCTTTAGCCTCTGTGTTTATTCTTTACTACTTAGGTGAAGGAATTGGAGACCTCAATCAATGTACATAACCACTCTCCCTCAAACTCTCTAACCACTCAATTCATCAACAGACTCATTTCCCATGAGCACCTCCTCTAAGTACCTCATACATAAATATGGTCATACTCTCCCTCCCCACACACTTAATAATATTTTTTCAATTACATGTAACAATGATTTTGAACATTCCCTTTTTTGAGTTCCAGATGTTTTCTCTCTCCCTCTCTTCCCTTCACCTTTCCCAAGATGGAAAGCAATCCAATATAGATTATACTTGTACAATCATATTAAACATATTACCACAATAGTTATTTTGTAAAAGAAGAATAAGAACAAAAGGGAAAATACCATGGTAAAGAAAAATAAAGAAAAATAGTATGCTTTGCTCTGCATTCAGATTCCATAATTCTTCCTCTGGGTGTGTATAACATTTTCTACTATGAATTTTTTGGAATTATCTTAGATTATTGGATTGCTGAGAAGAGATAAACCTTTTGTTGTTGATCATCACACATTTTTGTTGTTAATATGTACAACGTTCTCCTGGTTCTTCTCTATTCTCTGCATCAATTCATATAAATATTTCCTGGGGTTTTTTTCTGAAATCTGCCTGCTCATGATTTCTTATAGAATACAAGTATTCCATTGCATTTATATATCACAACTTATTCAGCCATTGCACAATTGATGGGCATCCCCTTGATTTCCAATTCTTGGACAGAAAAAAAAGAGCTGCTACATTTTTTTGTTTTGCACATGTAGGTCCTTTTCCCTTTTTTATGATCTCTTTGGGAAATAGACCTAGTAGTAGTATTGTTGGATCAAAGAGTATGCATAGTTTTTATAGCTCTTGGGCATAGTTCCAAATTGCTCTCAAGAATGGCTGGATCAGTTCACACCTCCACCAACAGTGAATTATTGTTCCATTTTTTCCACATCTCCAATATTTATCATTTTCCTTTTCTGTCATATTAGCCAATCTGATAGGTGTTAGGATGGTACCTCGGAGGTATTTTAATTTGCATTTCTCTAGTTAATAGTCACTTAGACATTTTTTCACATGGCTATAGATAGCTTTAATTTCTTCAGCTGAAAACTGCCTGTTCATATTCTTTGAATGGTCATACTCTTGATCTTTCCATCACCCATAAATGTACTACCTTCATTTTCAGGAATTCTCGAATAACTTTATTGGACCATAACTTATTGACTTTTCAACTTTCCCTCTTCCCTCTCTTATAAAACTCAACTTTTCAGCTGCAAAATGAACTCCAATCCCTTGCCTCCTCCATTCTCTCCCAGGCCAGCTCCATTTATAATAGCTACTCTCTTTTCTTTTTGCCATCCTGATACCTTACTGAACCAATTCAAATCTATACTGTACTTTTTCTTCATTCATAGTCATATTACTGATCATGTCTGCCAAGCTGTGGCCTTGGATTACTTCCACCATTTACCACCTTCATTCCTATACACCTCCTGCCGAATGAAGGTGGAGAAAATCACACAACAGTTCATACAGGTTCCAATACAAATTTATGCTACACAACCTCAACTACTGCTTCATGACAATTTACTTCTCTTATCAACTCAGTATCTCTCTCTCCACAGCAGCTCTTCTAAACCTTTTTATTTGTTCTCAAACTTCCTGTGGCTTCCTCTTCCCACACTCTTTATTCTGAGACACTTGTCTTATATTTTACAAAAAAAAAAATATGGAGTCCATTTCTTCTTGTTTATTTCCTATCACTGAAATACTTTCTGCTGCTATCTCCTCCTTTACCCCAGTCACACATGATGAACTAGCTTTATTCCTTGTCCTTTACCTATATAAGTGACCTCATTCCATCCTGTCTCTTCTAATAGATTGCCCCCTCCATCACCTCCATTCTATTAATTTTATGCTTATCCTCAACCACCTTCACATTTTCTAGTGTTTTCTCATCCTGAAAAAAAAAAAAAACTTCACTTGATCCTTCCTTCCCTGCTAACTAGTGCTCTTCTTCTTCTCTTTGTAGCTAAACACCTAGAAAAATCAGGTTATAATAGGTATCCCCACTATCCTCTCACCTCTTCTTAACACTTTAAAATCTGACTTCTGATCTTATAATTCCAACAAAATGTCTGCCTCCAAATCTTCGCATATATATATATATACATATATATATAATATATATATATATATATATATATATATATATATATATATATATATTTTTTTTTTTTGCCTGTTGCAAAACCCCTCCTCCCCCAATTATACTGTAAGCTCCTTGAGATAAGGGTCTATCTTTGGCCTCCTTTTGCATTCCTGTGCTTAGTACAGTATATGACACATAGCAGGCATTTAATAAATGATTATTGATTGAGAAAACATCAGGAAATTGAGCATCCAAGCTTTCTGGGATTCAGGTTTTACAGCCAGGCCAGAATCAATGCCTAGAGGAATAAAAAGTAATATTTACTAGTGACCTTTGAAACACAACTCAGTGGTAGCTGAGCAGATAACTCATCAGTTAACAATACCAACCTGTGAGACTATTTTTCAAAAATAACTATTTTTAAAAGTAACCTATGACCACTACCTCTTCCATAGTTTCTAATTCCAGTTCATGAGGTCCTAGACAAAAAATGTATCTGATAAAACCTGGCATGAAAAATGTGGTTAGCCCTGGAAAATCAGATGAGACAAGAGTTAAAAGCAAGGGATACCTTGTTTCCAAAGATTGGTGTCTGGAGTTACAGGATGTGGTATTTTCTTTCTGCTGCACAAACAGCTCTGAAAGAATACTTGTTTATAAATCTTTTATCCCAATGTGTAATGATATTAGTACCTTACCAGTCTTCCATCATATAGAGCTTCTGTCTTTCTCTGATAGCTCAGGGATTTCTTTAAATTTGTCAAATAGCACATTAGTTTTTATTGTTTTGTTCTTTCTGTTCCTTTGGGTAATCAAGCTAAGTAGACAAATTAAGCTCTTTTTCCTTTTTTTTCTAAACAATAACTTCTGTATCCAAAAACAAAATAAATAATATTTTGAGATCTGTGTAAATGTCCTGAAATCCACTGAGGAAATCATCATCATTTGAATTATTATTTCAAAAATGATGAACTATAACATTGGAGAAAATCAGATCATAAGATTTCTTGAAGCCTTCATGATGTTGATTTTTTATAATTATAAGAGCATTAGAAAAGCCATTTAATATTAATTACAACTTGTTTTTCTCTATAGAACTTTATAGATGTCAAAAGCAGAAAGACTTAGCTGTTTTTGTGTGTAAACAGATTGAACAAATTGTACTTCCACAGAGGAATACCTGACAAGACTTCATAGCAGTTTTGACTAAAACATTCTGTTTGCTGAAAGTATTTTTAAGGGAGCTTGTCTTCTACTATGAAGTGAAATGATTAACACACTAGGTGCCCTGGACTATTTTTTAAATTCAAGTCAATACAAGACATTCACCAAATAGCATTTTGAATTAATATTACTATAATAACTTAATTATCATGTAATGAAAATATAATGACTAGTTAAAATGAAAACAGAAATGTTATGCATTTTTAAAAGAAGAAAAATGAAATGAGAGAGAATACATTTAAATATAGGAACATAGAATCACAGAGATTCAAGAAGAAAAGTAACTTAGAGATTTTCTATTACAGTCCCCTCATTTTAAAGATGAGGAAACTTACTTCAGATAAGTAAGCCTCAAAGAAATTAAATTAAGTGCTCAAATTCACACAGCTAATAAATATTTAATAGTACTCTACTTGTGCATATATAATAATTTGAATGTATAATAATAAATTTATAGTAATAAGAATTATTTAAATTTTAGGTTTTCAAAACACTTTATATATGACAAAGTAATCTGTGATCAATTTGATGAATCCTCTAATCAACTAGATGAGGGTACTATATGCAATACTTACCTCATGGGGTTGTTATAAAGAAAGTGTATTTTGTAAACATTAAAGAAACATTAAAATACATACACGAATGTATAAATACAAACATCTGTTCATATATGATTTTTTAAATGAAACACACAATCTCCACATTAACTAAGTAGCAGTGTCATGAAATCCAAAGACTATTGCACAAATAGACAGAATTGGGAAGAAAATAGCTACTCAAAAATATGATAACTGAAAATAAGTTTTGGCTTTCTGGATTATAGCTTAACATAAAGAAATTATGGGCTCTTGAGAGGAATGGAATACATCAGACAAGTATTGGTAAAGTTTTATTTTTCAAGAGTCTTACACATCTAATAAATAGTGCTTTAGTAAAAATGGAGAAGCAAAAAAAAAAAACAAAATCTACTACCCAATTATAGCCAGTAGGCTATATACCACAGAGCACATGAAGTGTAGTGGTAGAAATGAAAAATTCATAGCGTATAAAATCCAAGAAAGGAGCTATTATTAAAACCTTTAGCTTTAGTTGAGGCAATATGGTCTAGCAGACAAGTATTCTGGATTTGAAATCAAGTGATCTTGGTTTAAATCCTAGCTCTGCTCTTTTCTTTCTGTGTGCCATTGTATGATCACTTAACTTCTCTTACTTCAGTTTTCTCATCTATAAGATGAGGTTGGACTTGACCTCTGTGGTCCCAGATTTAAATTTATTAAACTAAGTGTCATATTATAGTACTTTCTAGTCCAAGAACTTCATTCACCTATATGTATGACCTAATACTTGAAGATATCCAATGAGGGGAAAAAACTATTACTGCTTCAAACTTAATGGTACCTCTAATTGTCATGAAGTTTCTCTTATGTAAAAATTTAATGTTCTCTGCAACTTCTGGCTTCTATCTCTGGGACTAAAGAGACCAAATATAACTATTATTCATAAATGACAGCTTGTCAAACTTGAAGACAGTCTTATTCTTGTTCTATGTCTAGTTCCTTCAGTTGTTCTTTTCAATATAGTATCCACAAAGGATCTACCTAGTTAAGAACAGAGGCTTATCAGCAATAGAACCTAACCCCATCACTTGGACATTGAGTTGTGGAGAGGAGCAAGCAGGTCCATGAAACCTAGCCAAGTGGCATACACAGCACAGATACTGTGTTTAGTGAAGGGAGCAACATGAATGCAATCCAAGTTGAAAAAGAACACTAGGACCTTGCATGAGTGGAGACATAAACTGCCTTGTCTACATGTGTTTCAAAGTTGTGTGCTTTTTCACTAGCATAATTAATGTATATGTCCACTCTTCTCAATGAAATTCTCTGGACTTGGGGGAGAGAGCACTTGATTTATCAGGTTTTTTGTTTATTTTTGTTACAGTTTGTTCTCATTTGATTATTACCATTTATGCTGGTCAGGCTATTTGAGAAATTATTTTATGTTGAATTACTTATGTCAACTGATTGACTATTAATGACAATTCCATGGGTGTTTGTAGTTGCATTTTTTAGGAGTGCAGTATCATAGAATACCTTGTACCTGAGATAAGTGCCCTCCAGGGGACTCAACACAAAGTGCTAGTTGAGGATATTGCCCAGAGGAAAACACTATTTCCCCATGGTTGTTGTGAGGGTCAAATGAAATCATTTTTGGAAAATGCTTTGCATAATTACTGGCATGCATTAGGTACTTCACAAATGTTTCCTTCTTCCTCCCTCCACCCTCCACTTTTTTCCTATAATAATAATTGGGATTGAGAAAGCCTCACTCATCAGAGACAATTATTGGACTATGTTTTTCAGAAAGCTTTGCAAGAAATCCACTGCACGAAGATGTCATCCAAAATAACTTCTGATTGATTAGCAGGTTTCAGGTACATATATTCTTTAAAAAAATATGACCGGGAAATTCTGGTGCCTTGCTAAAAAGTCAGTACTCCCAAGGCTATTACTATAACAAGATGGAAAGGAAAATCAATTAAGTTGCACTTCATTCACATTTCAGTCTTAGTAAACTGATGAATCTTTCTCTTTTTGTCTTATGGAAACCAAAGAGTTAACTAGATTAAGCATAGGGCTAATTAATGTTCTCAGCAGTCATTTAAGAATAAGTGCTCAGAACATTTAATATCTGATTCTTTTCTTTGCTATTTACTTTGTATGTGTTTTGCAGTGTTTGAGATATTAATAAATGCAAGACAACTGATTATGATGTTTATTTAATGTCTTTGCTCTGATTTCAAAAATAATGTGGTTTGGACAAAAGCTGAAAATTTTGAAATTGATACATGTGTGTGTATATATATGCATGTACGTATGTATATATGTATGTATACACACATACACATGAGTACCTTACATTTACTTTTCTTTGTGCATGTAGAATGTAAGATCCTTGAAGGTAAGAACTGTTTAGTTTTTGTTTTTTGGATCACCAATATCAAATGATATATTCTAAACTTATGAAGATTATAGTAAAACTGTATTAAATTAATTCATCTCTCCAACTGTAACTAGCAAATCACTAAATAAATTGATAAATTCTCTTTTTATTTCAGTTATAGTGGCATTGACAGATAGGTACCTAGAGTCCTTGGTATGTATATCACAATAAAAATACTGTTATAAAGGATAACAATAATAGTATCTGCCTCACAGAATTGTTGCAAGCATAAAATGAGATAATATTTACCAAGCATTTTGCAAACCTTAAAGTACAATGTAGATGTTGGTTGTTATTAATTCAATGTAGTGGGAATGTACTAATGATTCTGGTAAAAAAAAACTTTCCCACTGGGAAGCCGATCTCCAAATCCAACTAAATAGTTTCATTTTGCCAAAATCTAAGTACCACAGAATGATCATTTTTCTTGTTGACAACACTGTATAAGAAAAAAAAAAAAACATACTCTTGGAATTAAAAAAAAAAACATGCAGCTTCTACAAGCTAATTAACATTAGAAAAATTCTTAAAAATAAACCACTCCAGCTATTATTCATTTGTGAAGACAACTGTGAATAGGTAGGTATATTTACTAATGCAATGTCTCATTAGCATTAACAGAAGATAATGTTATACCAATCAAGCTGAGAATATTTCTTGAAAGTATTCATTCAATCAACAACAATTAAAATATTATTAAATAAGTGCAATCAACAATGAATTTCAAATTGTCCATCTTACCAGTTTTTTTAATGGATCACCTGATGAAGTTATATTAATTGTTTTATTATCTTTGTGTGTTAATAGCTCACTTTGAAAGAGCAATAAAGGAAATAATATAGGATGCCTTGTGATTTTGTTAAACTTCACTTTAAATGAGTAATAGCTTTTATAGACATGTATTTGTCAATTAAATTAAAAGTTACTTCAACATTTAATTGTTCCAAGAAATCATCCTGGTTTTTGTTTTTAATTTAAATAAAATTGTGTATTAAAACTAGGATATAGCAAAGTTATAAAACAGTTGACCACATGATTTCTAAGTATTATAGGGGCAGTGTAGTACAGCAGAATGAATATAGCACTTGGGGTTCTGAGAACTTGTGGTGACCTCCTGGCTCCAATATTTACTTGATATGTGGAAAATACCATAACCTCATCATGCTTCATATTTCTCATCAGTTAAAGAGAAGAGTGGAGGCACAACCAAGATGATGCAGTAAAGGCACTGACTTAACCGAGTTGTCCTACAATCTCCTCCAGATACCTTTAAATAATGATTTTAAACAAGTTCTAGAGTGTCAGAAGTCACAGAAAAGTCAGAGTAAAACAATTTTCCAGCCCAAGATAACATAGAAGGTCAACAGGATAGGTTTGTTGCACCTGGGTGAGAGAGGAGTACAGTTCAGCTCAGGCTGCATCAGTGCAGTGAAGACCAATCCCCAGCAAATCAGGGGCAGAACTTGGGCAACCAAATCAGGGGCAGCAGCATTGGTTTCCAGACCTCCACTCCACAGATGTCAAAAACAAACAAACAAACAACAACAAAAAAAAAACCTTACAAGGTCAGCAAGAAAGGTCTGTATCTTCTGGGTGAGAGTTGAACAGAGTCCAGCTCAGATGATACCAGCTCAGCTCAGACTCAGCCCCAATAAACAAGGAGCAGACTTTGAGATTCAATGAATCATCAGCAGCAGTTGCTTCCAGAGGTGTAAGCCCACAGACACTAAGGGGTAGAATGATTGATCAGAAGGAGATTACAGGGTCTCTTCACTAGCACTGAGGCAGGAATCTTTTGTTTTGCCCATATGTGATTCTTGGTTGCAGTACTGGGTGGCAATCCAAGGAGTAGGAAGAGCACTAGCACACCAGCTTGTGGCCACAGTCAACTACGGACCCTCCTCACAGTTCCAGGGCAGAAAAGAATGCTTACAGTCATAGCTCAGACCATAGGGCAGGAAAGTAGTAAACACCTTCCCTTAGATCATACCACCTTGAAAGAAGTGAAAACTTACAAGGCCCTATTAGTTTCTCTAGAAACAGTTGCACAAAACACCTAAAGCTTTGGACAGTGTGCCCTCCACCCTGCAAGAGGAATATTAATTTAACATACAGTTAAAAGTCGAGAAATAGACTGGAAAAATGAGCAAACGAGAAAAAATAATTCTGACTATTGAAAGTTACTAAGATGACAAGGAAAATCAAAACACACAGAAAAAAATAATAATGTCAAGTTGTTACAATTGTAACAATGCCTACATCAAAAACCTCCAAAAAAATGAGAAAAAAGACATGGAAGAGGTCAAAAGGAGTTTGAAAGTCAAGGAGCAGAGGTAGAGGAAAAACTGGGAAGAAAAAAGTGAGAGTGATGGAAGAAAATCATGAAAAAGGAGTGAATATCTTAATACAGCAGATCCAAAAAAGACTAAATAAAATAATAGCTTAAAAAAACAGATAGGGCCAATTTGTAAAATAGTTACAAAAAGTCACTGGGGAGAAGAATGCCTTAAAAAGCAGAATTGCCCAAATGGAAAAGGAGACACAAAAATTCACTGAAGAAAAAAAAAAAAACTCCTTGAAAAGTAAAATTAGCCAGATGGGAAAGGAAGTACAAAAGCTAACTGAAGAAAATAATTCCTTAAAAATTAGAATAGAACAAATGCAAGTTAATGACTTTATGAGAAATCAAGAGACAATAAAGCAAAGACAAAAGAATGAAAAAGAGAGACAACAATACAAAATATCTTATTGGGAAAAAAATGACCTGAAAAATAGATCCAGGAGAGACAATTGAAAAATTATTGGACTACCTGAAAACCATGATCAAAAAAAGAGCCTAAGACATCATCCTTAAAGAAATTATCAAGAAAAATTGCCCTGATATTCTAGAACCAGATGATAAAATTTAAAAAAAAAAAATTGAAAGAATCTACTGATCACCTCCTGAAAGAAAGCCAAAATTTAAACTCCCAGGAATATTATAACCACATTCCAGAGCTACCAGGTCAAGGAGAAAATATTGCAAGAAGCCAGAAACAATTCAAGTACCATGGAGCCACAGTCAGGATAACACAAGTTTTAGCAGCTTCTATGTTAAAGGATCAAAGGGTTTGAAATATGATATTCTGGATGGCAAAGGAGCTAAGATAACAATCAAGAATCATCTACTTAGCAAAACTGAGTATGATCCATCAGTGAAAAACTGGACATTCAATGGAATACAGGACTTTCAAGCATTCTTAATGAAAAGACCGCAACTGAATAGAAAATTTGACTTTTAAATACAAAACTCAAAAGAAGGATATAAAGGTAAACAGGACAGGGAAATCATAAGGGATGTATTAAGGTTAAATTGTTTACATTCACACATAGGAAGATAATACTTGTAAGAACTTTTTCATTAATTGGACAGATAGAAGGAGATAGAGGGCACAGATGTGAGCTGTATAGAAAAGGATAATACCTAAAAATTAAAATAACAACAAAAACATTAAGAGGTGAGAGAGAAATTTACTGGGAGAAAGACAAGGGAGATGTAGAATGGGGTAAATTATCTCATATAAAGAGGTAGAAAAAAGCTTTTACAGTAGAGGAGAAGAATGGAGAGATAAGAGGGAGTGAGTGAACCTTAACTATCATCAGAATTGGCTCAAAGATGCACTCAACTGGGTATAGAAATTGATGTTACCCTATAGGAACACAGGAGGGGAAGTGGATATGAGAAGTGGTGGGTAATAGAAGGGAGGGCAGATGGGGGGAGCAAAACACTTTTGAGGAGGAACAGGGTGAAAGGAGAAAGAATAGAATAAGTGAGGGTGGGGATAGGATGGAGGAAATACAGTTAACAATAGTAACTGTGAAAAAAAAAATTAAGCAAATTTCTCTAATAAAGGCCTCATTTCTTTTTACCTGCTGTCTTGGCTCCCGGAAATGATAAAAGCCTCATTTCTCCAACATATAAAGAATGGGGTCAAATTTATAAAAAAATAATAACCATTCCTCAGTTGACAGGTGATCAAAATATGAACAGTTTTCAAATGAAGTAATCAAAACTCTCCTCGGCCATATGAAAAAAAAAAACATACTCTAACTCACTATGTATTAGACTAATGTAAATTAAAACAATTCTAAGATTCTACCCCATACCTGTTAGATTGTCTAATAAGACTATACCCATCTGACTCATACCTATTAGGTTGGCTACTAAGAAAAGGAATATTACAAATGTTGGAGGGGATATGGGAAAAATGAGACATTAATGCATTGTTGGTAGAGTTGTGAACAGATTTATCCATTCTGCAGAACAATTTGGAACTATGCTCAAGAAACTATAAAATCATGTATACCCTTTGACCTAGCAATACCACTACTTGGTCTGCATCCCAAAAGAGGTATATAAAAAAGAAAATGACCTATACATACAAAAATATTAATAGCAGCTCTTTTCTGGTGACAAAGAATTGGAAATTCAGGCAATGTGCATCGGTTGGAGAAAGGCTAAACAAATCATTTGTGATTATGATGTAATACTATTGTGTTATAAGAAATGATGAGCAGGATGCTCTCAGAAAAACCTGGAAAGTCTTACAGGAGCTGATGTACAGTATAATGTACTTTGTATAAAGTAAAAGCAATATTTTAAGATAATCAGCTGTGGATGACTTAGCTATTCTCAGGAAGAGAGTGATATGAGAGAACTCTGAAGGACTTATGATGAAAAATGATATCCATCCCCCCGGGAGGGGTGGGGGACTGATGATGTCTGAATACAGATTGAATATTTTTTTAACTTTATTTTTCTTGAGTGTTTTATTTGTTTCTGGTTTATGTTTTCTTTTACAACATGACAACTATAAAATTGTTTTGGATGACTACACACACATAACCTATATAAAATTCTTTGCTTTCTCAATGAAGGAGCATGAGGAGGGAGGAAGAGAGTATTTGGAACTCAAAGTTTTAAAAATAAATCTTAAAAAGTGTGTTTACATGTAACTGGGAAAAATAAAATACTGAATAAAAAAACATGACTGAGTTCTCTCTGTATTTAAGAAATTCAGTAAAAATACATAAATCTCCAGTTTTCTGTTTTCCTTGTAATCTTGGCTACATTGTTTTTATTTGTGCAAACTCTTCTAAATTCAATGTGATCAGATTACTCTCTTTATATCACTTAATGCTCTCTAACAGTTGTTTGGTCTTAACTTTTTTTTCTTATCCATAATTCTGACAGGTGAAGTATTTCATGCTCCCCTAATTTGCTTATTGTATTTTACTTTATGTCTAAATCATGTACTCATTTTGACATTTTCTTGGTATACATTGGAAGATGCTGATCTATATTTGGTCTCTGACATACTGCTTTCCAGTATTCCCAGTATTTTTTTAAATACTGAGTTCTCCCAAAACCTTAGAAATTTGGGTTCATCAAAACTAGATTGCTTTGGTCATTTGATGTTGAATATTATGTACCTGATCTATTCCACTGATCCATCAATTTATTTCTTAAACAGTATAGGATTTTTTTGTTTATTACTATCATTTTGTAGCACAGTGTGAGTGCTGGTATGAGTAAGCTACCTACTTTCACACTATCTTTCATTAATTTCCTTGCTATTTTTGACTTTTTTTCAAGATGAATTATTATTATTATTATTATTATTATTATTATTATTATCTCTATAAATAAAAATGGTAATTTGATTTTTATGGCATTGAATAAGTAGATTAATTTATGTAGAACTATCATATTTATTATGTTGGCTTGGCTTTCCCAAGAGCAATTATCATCTTCTACTTCTTAGATCTGACCGTATTTGTGTGAAAAGTGTTTTGTAATTGTATTGATATAATTCCTGGATTTGTCTTGTTAGGTAGACTCCCAAGTATTTTATATTTTATATGACTATTTTAAAAGGAATTTATCTCTTGTTTCTAGGCTTTGTTGGTAATAATTAAAAATACTGATGACTTAAGAGGATTTGTTTCATATCCTATAACTTTGCTAAAGTTGTTCATTAGTTCAACTGTTTTTTGGTTGATTTTCTAGGATTTTTCCGGTAGACCATCATATCTTCTGTGAAGAGCACTAGTTTTGTTTCCTCATTGCTTAATCTATTTCCTTTATTTTTTCTTACCCAATGCTAGCATTTCTTTTTTTTCCAATTTATTTTATTTGTAGTTTATGGAAAAAATATGCATTTCCATTCATAGTACATTTCCACACACACACACAAAAGGTGATTGCCCATGGAACTGCAAATCTACTATGCATAAGTGGTATTCCTTTCAAATATGCAACAAAATTGTCATGTAAATTTATTTTTCCCTTTTTTTCTTCCCTCTCCCCTCTCCACCCTAGAGATGGCTATTATATATAAAATTATTCTACACATGATTCTATTTATCAGTTCTTTCTCTGGAAACATACAGTGACTTTCTCCTTTAGTCCTTTATAGTTAATTTGGGTATTTATAATACACAAAAAACTTACTCACTTAAAATCATTCTTAAAACATTACTGCTGTCACTATATACAATGTTCTCTTGGTTATACTCATTTTGCTCTTCATTACTCTGTGCAAGTCTTTCCATGCCTTTCTAAAATCACTGAGTTCATAATGTCTTATAGCAGATTAGTACTCTCTCACAATCATACACTGAAATTCGTTCAGCCATTCCCTAACTGATGGGTATCCCTATAATTTTTAGTTATCTGTCACCACAAAGAGAGATGCTATAAATATTTTAGAATATGTAGATTCTTTTGCTTTTTACCTAATCATCTTTCTCAATAGACCAAGCAGTATAAGCTAACATTTCTACTACAATAATGAATAATAGTGGCAGTAATGGGTATGTTTGCTTCACCCTTGATCTTAGTGGGAGAGTTTTTAGCTTATGCCTTGTACAAGTAACATTTGCTGATTTTTTAATTAGATAATGCTTCTCATTTTTAAGAAAGGCTCCATTTATTCTTATGCTTTTTAGTGTTTTTAACAGGAATGAGTGTTATACTTTGTTAAAAAAGCTTTTTTCTGAATCTTTTGAGGTGATCATATGGTTTTTGCTGTTTTTCCTATTGATATTATCTCAATTATGTTAATAGTTTTGCTAATTTTGAACCAGCTCTACATTCCAGGTATACATCCCACCTAGTCATTGTTTATTGTCTTGGTGATATATTGCTTTAATTTCCTTACTGTATTTTATTTAAAATTTTTGTATCACTATTCATTTGGTAGATGTCTATAGTTTTCTCTCTGTTTTTGCTCTTCTTTGTTTAGGTATCAAAAAATATATTTCTCTCATAAAAGGATTTTGGTAGGACTTCTTCTTTGACTATTTTTCCCCATATAGTTTATATAGGATCAGAATTAATTTGTCTTTAAATGTTCAGTAGAATTCATTTGTGAATCAGGTGGCTCTGCAGATTTTTTTCCCCTTAGGAAATTTATTGATTGCCTGTTGAACTTATTTTTCTAAGATTGAGTTATTTAAATATTTTATTTCCTTTTTGGTTAATCTTGGCAATTTATATTTTTGAGAATACTCAGCAACTTCACTGAGATTGTCTAATTTGTTGGCATATAATTGGGCAAAATAGCTCCTAATAATTGTTTAATATGATCATTATTGGTAATTTCACCCATACCACTTTGATATCGGTAATTTGGTTTTCTTCTTCTATTTTAAATCAAATTGACCAGTTTTATCTATTTAATTGTGTTTTTCTCCATAAAACCAACTACTAGTTATATTTATTTGCTCAATAGTTTTATTACTTTCAATTTTATTAGTCTCTTCTTTGGTTATCAAAATTTGGTGCTTTATTGACCATTTATAATTTATTCTATTTTTCTACTTTTTTTTAGCTACATGGCCAAATCATTGACATGCTTTTTCTCTGGTTTATGGATGTCAGATTTTAGAGATATAAATTTCCCCCTAAGTAAAGCTTTGTCTGCATCCCATGAATTTTAATTTATTGTCTCATGGTTGTTATTCTCTTTAGAGTAATGATTTTTTTTCTGTGATTTGTTCTTTTACACACTCACTCTTTACAATTAAATTAAATATTTAGTTTCCAAGTAATTATAATCTATATTTCCATTCCTCCTTTACTAAACATAATTTTATTCCATTATGATCTGAAAATTATGCATTTAATATGTCCTCTTTTCTGCATTTGTTTGTGATGTTTTTCTGCCTCAATATAAGGTCAATTTGTGTGTAGGTGCCATGTACCACTGACAACAGGGTATATTTCTTCCATTTCCCATTTAATTTTCTTAAGAGATTGCTCATATCTAACTTTAATAAAATTCTATTTATCTTCGTAACTCCTTTCTTATTTTTTTTTTTTGGTTGAATTTCTCTAGCTCTGGGCAGAGAAAGTTGAGGCCCCTTAATAGTACCATTTTATAGTCTATTTCCTCCCGCAATTAATTTAACTTCTTTTTTTTTTTTTAAGAATTTGGATGCTTGCAGTCAGAGCCAAGATGGTGGAGTAACAGCAGGGACTTCCTTGAGGTCCCAGCAACACAGCCCTAGGGAAGCAGCCATGACATCTGCAGAGTCTGCTTCAGGAGATCTCAGTCCAAGGATGGTAAGTGAATTGAAAACTGATCAGAAGGAGATTACAGTGACCTGTTTACTGGCACTGAGGCAGGATTCTGTTGATTTGCCCATAATTGAATCTGGGCAACAGCTCTGGGTGGCAATCTTGGGGAGAGGAGGAACATTGGCATAGCAGAGCTTGTGGCAGCAGTACAGAGGAAATCCTCCTCACAATTTCAGGGCAGAAAAGAGTACTTGCTGTCACTCACAGACCAGAACACAGGTCAGGGTAGGAGTAAACACCTCTCCTTAGATCATACCACCTTGGAAGAGGTGAAAACTTACAGGTCCCTAGAAGTATCTCTGACTCAGACGATTCTAGAGAAGAAAGTGGGGCTGATGACTTTTCACAGCCTTGCCTCACTTAAATGCTATTTACTTGCAAGTCAAGACATCACCTTTCTGATGTCATTGGTCTTCTTTGAGAACAAACGACAAACAGTAGCAAGGCAACAACAACAATATTGCATCTTATTACTCAATATATACTTTTGGATCCAGTGCCACTGGCTTCACAACTATTTGATGAATAAGGCACTTTATCTTTTCGCTCTGGGCATGCTCTCTGGTTCTCCCCAAAGATTGGAATGCTCTTCCTCCCCCACTCTGACCTTCCTGGATTTCTCTGAGTTCCAACTAAAATCCAACTTGCTACAGGAACCTGTCTTAATTTCAGTGCCTTCTCTGTTAATTATCTCCTTTTTATCTTGTATATAGCTTGCTTTGCATACATTTTTTGTATGTTGTTTCCTCCATTAGATTGTAAGCTCCTTGAAAACAGGGATTGTCTTTTGCCTCTTTTGTATCCCCAGTACTTAACAAAGTACCTGCCATACAGTAGATGTTTAATGCATTTTTACTGAATGAAAAAATGAATGAGCCAAGATGTTGAAAGTAATTGTATTTTTGATATTTAAGTTTGAGTTGAATGGATCACGGATGATTAGCCAAGAGAAGAAAATAATCAATGTGTACTTACCTTTTTTTTTCTTAGAATGTAAACTTGTTTACATGTCATTTCCAGTAATATAGCACAATCTCCTTGAGAGTAGAGTTTAGGATATGTTGTGAGAGCTAGCTTACTTTTTATCTTTGTACCTATTGGAGATAGCCTTTTGGAGGAGTTTAGCTACAAAGGGAAAAAAAGAAATATGATAATAGTTTTCAGGAATGGAAAGAACAAGTAAGATTTTGTTTGTTTGTTTCATGATGGTAGAGACCCAAATATGGATGGCAGAAGGTAAATGTAGTCATATACTTCATATTTGTTTAACAATAACAAAATAATAGTTATTTAACACACTCTTTCACTGATTTGAAGGCATTCTGGGCTACTATTCACTCAAACCAGTTGCATTATGTATATTTCCTTGGTAGTAAAATGCTAGATTTTATTAAGAAATTTGGAATTTGGAGTTGATCAGATTTGGCATGTATGACTCCTTTATTATTCTCTATTTAGAAAAGGAAGAGGAAAAGCATTGAGGTTAAGTGTACAACTCAAAGTCACAGAGGGAGCCAATGTCACAGCTGGTATTAGAATTCAGAAATTCTTTCTGCTCAATCTTTGTTCAAACTCCTCCTCCCTAATTAAAAGTCATCATCGAGTTTTCCATAGAGAATTGTAAAGGAATTTCATCATGATTGGCAGTAATTAAACAAGAGAGAGGAAAGCTAGAGAAAAGATGAAATCTGTTTTATGGTTCCAAACAAGTGTACTACCTTTGACCTTGTCAAACTATTTTTATGCATATATGTCTTATATTTGCATTGTAAATAAAGGTATTCATAAATATGCTTGTTAATATGGGAATTGAGTGGAAGAGCAAGGTTAACATTTAGGCTACCAACAGCAGGAGCATAATAGCACCGCACAAAGAAGATTTGGAAATGCAGAACATAGTCTATCAGCAAAATAATCTGTCTTTTAAATATGTATGAAGTTTTAAGCAGATAATTTTCTATAATTTATCTCCCCACTGCATACTATCATTACATCTTCCTGGATAAAAAGATCAGCATGAATTATGTAAATTCTTGATTATGTTATCAAGCACTCTTGTACCTTGATAATAGCTGCTTGATGCTTTGCACTCTAGAAATAATGTCATGCAGAATTTTCACAACCAACCTTGTAATTTGTTGAAGGAATAAATACAAAGACTTAGTCATATGATAAAAAAAATCAGCCTTCCAATTAAAAAGCACGGCTGTCATATGTTGAAAATCAAGAATATTCTGTTATGTTTAGCACAAATTGCTTTTTAAAAGATGAAGTTGTTTGAGACAAATATGAAATAACCAAGCTACTTAAAATGGTCTAAATGTTCAAGTCTATTGTTTTTACTACCAGCAGTAAACACTATTCTGGAGCATTATGATTTTCTCCATACCATGAACTGTACTACTTGTAATCCTATTACCCTTATTAAAATCAAACTACATTACAGTGTATAACTGGCATTGTAGTTTAAGCACAGCTGCAGAAATTGCAGAGAAAAAAACTAAACTAAACTAAATACTTTAAATAAGACATGGCTAATATAGTGCCATGTGAGAATATATTTTGCTGAACAATTCCATGAACTGTGTGATTGTTATCTTCTATGTGCGAAGAACTATGCTAGGCAATGAGGATACAAAGATGTGACCCAAACCAAGGAGTATGCTGGCAAATGTATAGAGGATACACTTGTAAATATAATCTGCACTACTAATATTTTATCCCTCACTTTCTTAAGTTTAGATCAAGAGGGGGGAACCTGTGGCCTTCTAGGTTCAAGTTGTACAGAACAAATACTTTTATTAAGGGGATTGTTCTGTGATACTTGAATTCAGTCAAAGAGCCACACTTGAGGACATAGAGGGCTATATGTAGCCGTAACACCACATGTTCCCAGCCCCGATTTAGACAGTCAATAAAACAAGACATCCATACCAGGTCTGTGGCATTTGTTGATATCCTAGTTGTAAATTCTCATCCTAATAATTTAACAATCAACTCTGGGCGGCCATCTGATCTAACTCTCACAGCACATTCTAAACCCTTCTCTCAAGGAAATTGTGCTATAATACTGGAGATGACACGTAGACAAAATTAGTATAAGGTACAATCCACTTAGTATGAATCATGTACATAACAATATACATATATATATCATATCCTTCATTAGAATGTAAAGTCCTTGAGTTCACAGACTTTCACATTTGCCTTATTGTCTTAATGCTTAGCAGAAATAGTAAGCACTCAATAAAAAAGTGGGGATTGACTGATTAATTGAGTGAATAAAAAAGATAACAGTTCAAGACAATAACTAAATTATTCGAAAGGTAGATCTCAATTTCACCTCACAGACTGGAGAGGGAGAGAAGGAAAGGCTTGATGGACAAGGTGGCAGCTAAGCTAGAAGAGAAGGGGTATGACACGAGAAAAATCCCTGAAATGGAAAAGGGTTGAGTAGAAATTGGGGGTGGTGGAAAAAAGTACAGTTTGAATGATGTACAAGATAGCTAAAAGATAATATGAAACAAAGCCATGTATGAGAGTCAGTTGACATGAGGACTTGTATAAAGGTAGAACAATTTTATACTTCAGTTTACACATACCGAGGAGCCACTGAAAATTTTAGAGTTCCATGATCAGAGCAGCACATTAAGAGAATTACATGACATAACAATGACAGATAGAATGTAGACTGCAGATAGAAACTGAAGAAAGGCTATTGCATTAGTCTAGATGGGAAGAAATCACTGCCTGAACTTGGGGGTATATAATGGACATGAAGAGAAGATATTTGTAAGAAATATTGTGGAAGAAGAATTAGTTGGCATGGAAATTTATTTTATGTGGGATTTTAGAGAAAAGAAGGTCAAAGAAAAATATTAAGGTATATTTACGATTTAGGGGTAAGAAGAGGATGAAATACCAGCACAGAAGGGAAATAAGGATGGTCAAAGAAACAGGAAAAGCAAAAGTATAATATCACAAATTCCAATTTGGGAGTGTGGTAAGTTGAAGAAAATATCTTTTAAAAAAGCCCATTGGATTTAATTATGAGGAAGTCATTAGCGTCCTTAGAAAAATAATACGGAAAAAAAAGTGGAAGGGAAAAAGTCAAAAGGCATGAAGTTGAGAAAAAAAAAAGGGTGGTGAGGAAGAGGAGGCCAGGAATGGAGATCATATTTTCTAGACTTTTTTCAGTAAAAATGAAATACATGAGATAATAGCTTAAGGGCATGGTGTTGCCAGAGGTAGCTAATTTGTACAGTGGGTAGGGCCGTGGCCCTGGAGTCCAGAAGATCTAAATTCAGATCTGGTCTCAGACACTCACTGTGTGATCTTGACCAAATTGCTTAACCTTGTTTGCCTCAGTTTCCCCATCTGTAAAATGATCTAGAGAAGGAAATAGCAAACCACTCCAGTCTCTTTGCCAAGAAAAGCTCAAAACAGGGCATGAGGAGTCTGCCGTGACTGAAACAGTTAAATAACAATAGTGGAGTCAAGGAGAATTTTTATTAGATTTTGATTTGAGTTAATTTTTACTATAAAAGAAACTTTAGTTTGTGTGTTGACTAATTGAAAGGAAGAATATAATTATAAGAGAAAGAGGATTTATTTCTTCAGGTGAAGATATAATTGTGATTAATAAAATCTATCTGGTAACTTCAAATATGTCAGAAGTTAAAGAAAAGAAAATACTAATAGTGAGAAATAATATGAGTGAACATATGCCAGTGTGCTTTCTGGGTGTCAGGGTTAAGCTTCTTATCTTCATTCTATTCTATCTGAAAGAAACTGTGGTAAGTACCAAGGATATAAAGATAAATATAAAAAACTCATGTTCTAAGAGAGTTTATATTTTCAAAAAAAAAGTAAAATAGAAACTAGACCACATACAATATTCACATATTTCTTTTTGTTTTTACACTTGTGAAGTAGTCCTATGTCTTTTTAAGCATAGATAGAAAAAAAAAATTCTGGATTTGGAATCAGGAAGACCTAGTTTTGAATCTTGACATAGATACTAGTAACTATATGATCCTGAGTAAAGATAATAATACCTGAAATGCTTCCTTCACAGTGTGATTGTACTAACAATTTTGACTATGTTTGTGTGTATGTAGACAATCATGTTATAGTCATGTCCATTTAAAAGCATTTACTTAATCTCACTTTGTACATATGTGTAATATATGTATATATAATATAATATATACATACATACACATTCCCCTCTAGATCTTTTTTTTAATTTTTTAAATTTATTTTTAGTTTTCAACATTAATTTCCAAAAGACTTTAAGTTCCAAATTTTCTCCCCATCTTGCCCTTCCCCCCACCCCAAGATGGCATGCATTCTGAATACCACTTCCCCCAATTTGCCCTTTGTTCTATCACTCCCCTTCTCTTATCACCTTCCTCTTCTATTTTCCAGTAGGGCAGGATAGATTTCTATACTCCAATGGCCTATATGTCTTATTTCCCAGTTGCATATAATAACAATTTTTAACATTAATTTTTAAAGCTTTGGGTTCCAAATTCCCTCGCTCGCCTCACACACCTTCATTGAGAAGGCAAGCAACTTGATACAGGTTATACTTGTCCCTCCTCAAAAGTGTTTGCTTCTGATTACCCCCTCCCCCAAACTGCTTTCCCTTCTATCATCTCCCCTCTCTTATCTCCTTCCCCCCCTATTTTCCTGTAAGGTAAGATAGATTTCCCTATTCCAATCAAGTATGTATGCTCTGTATTTCTGAAGCCAAATCTGATGAGAAGATTCACTCACGTCCTCTCACTTTCCCCCACTTTCCCTCCACTGTAAAAGCTTTTTAACCTATTGCCTTTAGGTTCAGTCACTAGGTTTATTTGGTTTTAGTATTATGTCATATTACTTCATGCTACTCTGTCAAGTGCTTTGATATACCTCTGTAGTAAATTTCTTTTTAAAGTGCATTGCAGTTGATGAGTTCCTTGTCCATCTGCATTATGGTTATTATTGTTGTTTAATCATTTCTTCTTTTATACATTAGGAAACTGAGGTTTACAGAGGTTCACTGCCTTGCTTAGGATGGTTTTTTCAGCATTTCGGTCATGTTCAACTCTTTGTGATTCCTTTTTGGAGTTTATTTTGGGAAATATACTGGAGTATTTTGCCATTTCTCATTTTAGTTCATTTTTTGCAGATGAGAAACTGAGGTAAACAGGGCAAAATGGCTTATTCATAGTCAAACAATCAGTGGCATCTGAGGCTGGATTTGAACTCATGAGTATGGGTCTTGATTCCAAACCCAATGCCCTAACCACTTAGCCGCTTAGCCACTCTGCCCTGATTCACATTAGGTCTCTTCAAAGAAATTATGATTTTCCTCAGTAGAATTATTTTTTTGTGTGTCTCAGAATTTCATTCTTAGACTTCTCTTAAAGCTGCTGCTCTGACTTCTCTTAAAAATACTTAGTCCATTGGATCCTATCTCCTTCTTCTAAATTCTTTAAAAAGTAGTTTATCAAAACATAGGTTACATTTTATGATTTTGCTAAGATTTCCTCTCCTCTGTCACAAACTTTAAAAGGGAATCATGATTATATGTAAGGTTTATCGGGACTTGTATTTCAGCAATTAGTTCTACTGTGTTAGTGGGAATCAAATGTAGAATGGAATTTATCATTGTTTATTCTTCCAGCTTCTGAAGCTTTGTGTTTTAAGTAAGTGCTAGCATTGAAAAGATCAAACTCTGAATTCATTAAAAAAACACTCACACACAACTAATGGCCAGGGATAGAGGAGCTAAGTAGTTCTGTTATATCTGATACTTACTATTAGTATCTTTCCTAGAAGGAATTGTAATTAATTGTAATTAATTGATTGATTTGCATTGGAGATCTTAGATATAGAACATAGCTAACCTTTTTAAATAAATACACAGAGTTTTACTCTAGGAAAGAAACATATAATGAGTTACAAAGTATAAGAAAATCATGAATCCTGTCTTTGTGGTTTTAGACTTTTCCAGTACTGAACAGAGCCCACAGGTATCCACAGCCTTAGCCTATTCGTTGGAATGGGTTTCTCGCCCTGAATGATTGATAATATATATGGAAGGAATACTTTGCAAATTCTACCACAATGTCTAAATGTCACTTGGAATTATTATATACATGTATGTGTGTGCTGAATGGATGCTTAGATTTTAGCCGTGAGTTGATATTAGTTGGTCAAGGTTTTTATTAAAGAAGCAAATTTTAAGCTAGCTCTGAAAAGAAGGAAAAACCTACTGTAAAATAAATGATTAAGTGGACAATTTCAGATGCAACTTGAAATATATTTTTTTAATGAACTGATGTACAGAAAAGTAAGCAGAACTGAAGAATTTATTCAAAGATTACATTATGTAGAAAAACAACTTTGAAAGACTTTAGAACTTATGCAATGATAAACAATGATTCCAAAGGATGAAAATGAAAGACCACTCATCTCCTGACAAAAAGCTGATGAACTTAAAATGCAAAAAGAACCAAGAATTTTCAGACACAGCTAATGTAGGAATTTGTTTTCAAGAGAATGTACATGTTTACTGAGGTATTTGATTTGTTTAGTTGTTTAAAATCTGCTCCACAGGCAGGGGAGGGATAGATTAATAACAACAACAACAAAAAGAAAAACAATTTGCTAACTGATTTTTAAATTAAAATAATTAAATAAGTACGTACTTTGCAAAGAGATGAGGTTTGCCAAGGGGTGCATACTCTAGAAGATGAGCATACCATGAAACATTGATAACAGTGCTTAAAGACAATGGAAAATCTCCAGATTTGGAATTCAAAGTAAAACAATGAGTAATGATCTTTCCTAATTATATGTGTTCAAACACACACACATGCATGTATGCACACATATATGTGTAAGCATGTGTATATATGTATATACATACATGTATATAATTTTACAGACACAAAGATTTAGTTAATGTACATGTAATTAAAGACAAAAGCATCCTTTAACAAAATGACAGGATACTACATTTGAACATACTTCAGAAAAATCTAAAATTGTCTTACTGATCAACCTGTATCCTCAGGTAAAATATGAAAAACAAATAGTTTTCTTGAAAGCTTTTCTGTCTGGAAGAGGTTTGCCAAATTTTGATCATTTTGTCTCTTCTTAAAAAAGTCTTCACTAATTTAAATTTACTGAAAAAATGCACACATGAAGGAATTCATAATTATATAGAAAACTGTTTTCTTTCAGATCTTCATCTCTAGATATCAACAGCACAGTCAAAACATTTGTGACTACAATTTTAAGAATCAAATAATATTTTCATTTAGTTTATTTAATAAATTAATGTGGTGCTTGGATATTCTAATGCAGATAGTTCTTGTTTTATGTAAATTGACAGTATATAAATTCAACTTTACATAAAGAATTCTAAAACAATTCCAAATTGCAAAGAAAGAAAAAAAAAGTTATATTAACTTTACTTTACAGTGTTTTGCTCTGTCTTCACTCCTGTCCCTCCGCTTCTTCCACACTCGCAAAAAAAAAAAGTCCAAAACAATTTTCATGTGAAAGCAGAACAGACCTAAGAAAGAACTCTAACACTTTGGAATCTAGCACAGGGGTCTGGTTTGAGACAGAAGAGTACTAATTTCTGTGTCCAGCACCAGTAGGGCTGTTCCCAGCCTCCAGGTGTTTCCAGTCCTCTGCTGTTGGTGTCTACCTTACATCATGTGTCTACCTTACATCTTTTTAAAATTGGATAGAAAAAGTTTGCTGAAAACTCCACTTCCTTCACAAATGTGTTGCTTGATGCCAGGGATTTTATAGAATTACACACTAAGAACTGGAATAGTCTCTCTATATGTACATATATATCACATATAAGTACAAATTTATAAATTAAATGTGTTAACTATATTACGTGTTATTAATTATAATAATGTTAATGAGTAATAGTTCTCTGAAACACTTAAAACCACTTATAGTTTTTTCAGGTATGTGCTCTATTTTTAAGAACAACACAAGACTAGGTATTAAGTAACTACAGCTGACGCTTCTAAAATTATCAAATCCCTGTAATCTGATTATATCATTATAATATCAGTGTGTAACAACACTTGCAAGTAATTAATTGTTAGAGGTTCTATGAGTAATATCATGCTTCTTTCCCAAAAAGGGGAAGAAAAAGTACACAACACTGTGCTGAAGAAGACAAATCACTTTAAGTACTGCTATTTAAAGAACTTTTTTCCTTTACCTTTAATTAGAATGATTAGTCATTTGTAGCAAGTTAAAGATGAAAAGACTGAGGAAAAAAAATGAAATATGTTTTTATTGTTTCCATACCTATGTAATTAAACTTTTAGAGTGAATCATAGATACTCATTAAAACAATAGCATTTTACTGTTAATATCTCTAACTCCAAATAAGCAACTAAACATATGAAATTATTACTTCAAAAATCATATCAGTCACAATGTTACCATAGCTGAGCAAACTTGAATTTGTGTCAGTTACTAATTATAAAACACTAGCATCTACCTTTAGCAATGTGCTTCCCACATTCCATCATGCTATTGTAATCTTACCTCAAGAGAATCTAATTTTAAATAATATATATTTCATTAATACATATAAATAAAAGCCAAAAATATATGTACTCTGACCTGTATGGAAAGAACATTTAATCTCTCTTGCTCTTTCTCTGTCTTTCTGTTTCTGTTTCTCTGTCACTGTCTTTGTTTCTGTCTCCCTCTCTCCCTCCTTCTGTCACACTCTCTCTCTCCCCCTAAAGTATATTATGATCTAAGCCAAATGATGAATGGGAAAGTGTGGGGAATAACTGTTTTGGAATTTTATTGAGAACTTTCTGTATCAAGGCAGAGTGGAAAGACAGATACAAAGGGAATTTGCTGTGCTGAGAGCCCTCTTCCCTAAATCACTTGTAAATATCACACAAGCTCTCCCCATCTGACAAGAAAAAGACAGAGACAGAGTAACAGAGACAGAAACATGAAAAGAGAATGAAAAGAAAAAAGCATAAAGAGAGAAAAAGAGCATCATTTTGGAAGAAATGGAAACATTGGTGTTAAGGCTTGGGGTAGCTAGGTAACTCAGCCTCAAACACTTACTAGCCGTGTCATCCTGGATAACTCACTTAATCTGTTTGTCTGGGTTTTCTCATCTGTAAAATGGGAAAAATAATAATAGAATTCTTGTGAAGATTAAATTAGATAATAAACATAAAACACTTAACATTATGCCTGGTACATAGTGAGTGCAATATAAATTGTACTCATCATCATCATCATCGTTATCATTTTCTGAAAAAATTCAATGTCCTGCAGCTTGGGAAACTTGATACTCTGACAATTCACCTCAAGTTGAAATACACGACTTCTTTGCAAACTAAATTGAGTTTCATTTCCTTATGTGCTGAGGTTGAATAGTCCCTGAGTTATTGTGGCTTTCTTTACAATTAACAATTAATTGACATTTATTTACTGATTGTTTTAGAATTTTATTTCTAGTGTTTTAATTTTGCAGCATTTCATATTTGATAGAGTAATTCTTGGGATCAGAAAAACAGATGTTGCATTCAAAACTTGAACACGTACTTTCTATGCAATCTTCAGCAAGTCACTTAATTTCTTAGTGTCCCAGGTAACTTCATAATCTGAAATTAAGTTGCAAAGCAGTTGCTGATCTACATTGGTAGAGGGAGTTTTCTCACTGAGAGGTTATTTAAATAATCTTGACCAAAATTTTTTTATAATGATACTGATGAAAAACAGTGGCAGCAACAATAATTGACAATAATAATCACCTATATTTGTATAACACTTGGGTTTACAAAACCAACAAAAATAGTTCTCCCTTATCTGGTGGAAAGCAAAATGGGATTAGTTACAGAATATCAATACATTTTCCAAAATCCACGTGGGGATTGAATTAGAAGACAAAATTCATTCAAAGAAACAAAAGGAGAATAATCTTAAAGAAACAACAAAAAGAAGCATGAAAGAAGATGATCCTAGCAGAACCAGATATCAAAATATATTACAAAGTAGTAATCACCATTGTCTATCACTACTACCAAGGGCAGCAAAGTGGCACAGTGGGTAGAGTGTTGAGTCTGGAGTCACAAAGATTCATCTTCCTGAATTCAAATCTGACTCCAGACACTTCCTAGCTATGTGACACTCCAGAAATCATTTAAGCCTGTTTGGCTCAGTTCCTCATGTAAAATTAATGAACAAAAACAATAGACCATTTTATCATTGGAAATAGTTATGTAAACAACATATAAAAATAAGTAAATGTAGTATACTAGTGCTCAATAAACTACCTAGCCTTTGGTATAAGGACTTATTATTTGACACTCTTGAGGGTCTTCCCTTCCTAGTCTGATTTTTTTTTTTTGAGTAGGCAAACTAGGCTGTTTTTTGCCTCATTTCTCATCTAGCCTTAAATCACAAAATGGGAGTTGCCTTAGATAAACTGAGACCTCGGAAACACTTTAACTTAAAAAGGCCGAGGTCTCCCACTGCATCTGGGGTCATCTCCAATTGTCCTGACCTATGTTTTGGCACTGGACTCAGATTATCCTGAAGGAAAAGAGTGAGGCTGATGTCTTTGCACAGCACTACCTTGCATAAATTCAATTCATTTGCAAGTTAAGACATCACCCTGCTGATGCCATTGTTCCTCTTCAAGAATGAAAGAAAAACGACAACATCATTTGACCAAAAAAAAAAATAAGAAGAAAATTGGAAAGCAGTAAGGGAGAAAATTAGTTTAGATCAAAGCCTTCTATCATATGCCAAGATAGGTCCAAATGGAAACATGACTTATATGAAAAAATTCACATGACAAATTAGAAGAACTAGGAAGAAATTTGCACTACTTCCCATCGGCTCTTTTCACCATCCTTGTAATTTACCAAAACAAAATAGCCTTCTCAGGTCACTCTTTTCCATATGTATTGTCTTCTATCATCAGAATTCAATCTCCTTAAGGCCTTAGCTTACTGGCTCTCCTGGTTTAAACTAATGTGCTATGTCATGCTTTTTCCAATCAAATCTCTAGCCTTTCTCTTGGAAAATGTGTAGTTCTTAATATCTGCTTATTGTGGACCAGTATCCTGGGACTGGAAGAGTGGTAAAATTTTCTGGCTTTTTGATTAAAGTAAATTCTGTGTGTTCTTTCCAAGGCTATTCATATCCAGAATGGGATACATTGCCTCCAGCCCCAAGCCACACCTCTTTGGTTAATACTCTGAAGGTTAGTATACTTTTCAAAATAAACTTCCTACCCACTTGGGCTTTCCTTTAGATGAGACTTTAATCAGCCTAGTCTGTCTCCATTTTGGGAGCCGCTCTATCAAGACACTGTCAAAGGGTCCAGGCTGGGAGCAAGTTCATTTCCACATCCCTGCCTTATGGGATCAAAGGATCCTATAGATCTCGAACTAAAAATGTTCCCTAAAACCATCCAGTACAGTCCTATCACTTTACTTTAAATGAACAGGTAAAATCTAGTCAATAAACATAGGCTAGATTTTACCTGTTGATTTAAAGTAAAGGATAGGACTGTACTGGATGGTTTTAGAGAACATTTTATATGAATTCAGACTCCATAGTTCTCTCTGGATGTGGATAGCATTTACTATCATGAGTCTGTTGGAGGTGTTTAGATTCTTGCATTGCTGAGAAGAGCCAACTCTATCAAAGTCAGTCACTGCACAGAGTGGCTGTCACTGTGTATAATGTTCTCCTGGTTGTGTACACTTCACTCATCATGAGTTCATATAAGTCTTTCCATATTTTTCTAAAGTCCTCCTGCTCATCATTTCTTATAGCACAATTGTATTACATTACATTCATACACCACAACTTGTTCAGCCACTCCCCAACTGATGGACATCACCTCAATGTCCAATTCTTTGCCACCACAAAAAAGAGCTGCTATAAATATTTTTGTACATGTGAGTCTTTTTCCCATTTTTATGTCTCTTTAGGACATAGACCTAGGAGTGGTATGGCTGGGTCATGTTGGCCAATCTGATAGGTATGATGTGGTACCTAACAGTAATTTTTTTTTTTTTAGGCAATTGGGCTTAAGTTACTTGCCCAGAGTCTCACAGCTAGCAAATGCAAGTGTTTGGTCTGAGGTGGGATTTAAACCCAGGTGCTCCTGACTTCAGAGTCGGGGCTCTATCCACTGTGCCACCTAGCTGCCCCTAAGAGTCACTTTGATTTACATTTCTCTAATCAATAGTGATTTAGAGCATTGTTTCATATGACTATAGATAGCTTTAACATCTTCCTCTGAAAACTGCCTCTTCATATCCTTTGACTTTATTTTTTGTGTGTATTTTTTATTAATTTATTTTATGAACAATCACTTCCATATGCTTTTGAGTTTAAAAGTTTTTTGCCCTTCCTCCCCACCACCCTCTCCAAGACAGCACACAATCTAATATACGCTATACATATATATTCTTATTAAACATATTTTTACATTAGAGATGTTGTAAGTAAAAATTAGAACTAATAGGAGGAACCACTAGAAAGAGGAAACAAAACTCAACAGAAGACCAAAAAAATAGAATTCAACTTCCATAGTTCTTTCTTTGGATGTGGATGGCATTTTCCATCATGAGGCCTTTGGAGATGTCTTAGATCCTTGTACTGCTGGGAAGGGTTAAGTTTATCAATTTTAGTCATTACACAACATGGCTGTTATTGTGTACATAATTCTCTTGGTTCTGCTCACTTCACTCAGCATCAGACCATTCAACTCTTTCCAGGTTTTTCTGAAGTCAACCTGTTCATCATTTCTTATAGCACAATAGTATTCCATCCCATTCATATACCACAACTTGCTCAGCCATTCCCCAATTGATGGGCATCCTCTCAATTTCTAATTCTTTGCCACCACAAAAAGAGCTGCTGTAAATATTTTTGTACATGTGGGTCCTTTTCCCATTTTTATTATTTCTTTGGGATATAGCCCTAGAAGTGTTATTGCTGGGTAAAAGGGTATGTACATTTTGATAGCCCTTTGAACATAGTTCCAAATTGCTCTCCAAAATGGTTGGATCATTTCACAACTCCACCATCAATGCATTAGTGTTCCAATTTTCACACATCTTCTCCAACCTCTATCATTTTCCTGTTCTGTCATGTTGGCCAATCTGATAGGTGTAACGTGGTACCTCAGAGTTGTTTTGATTTGCACTTCTCTAATCAATAGTGATTTAGAGTATTTTTATATGACTATACATAGCTTTAATTTCTTTATCTAAAAACTGCCTGTTAATATCCTTTGACCATTTGTCAATTGGGGAATGACTTGTATTCTTATAGATTTCACTTAATTCCCTACACATTTTAGAAATGAAGCCCTTATCAGAGAGACTGGTTGTAAAAATTATTTCCCAATTTTCTACCTTCCTACTTTATTACTTTTGTTTCTCATCTAATGAAGCATTTTGCTTTATTGAAGATTATCAATAAGCACAAGGTATTTTTCTTTCTTTTCTTCCTTCCTTCCTTTCTTTCCTTCTCTTTCTTTCTTTCTTTTTTTCTTTCTTTCTCTTCCTTCCTTTCTTCCTTCCTAACTTCTTTATTTTCATTCATTTTTTCCTTCCTTCCTTCCTTCCTTCCTTCCTTCCTTCTTCCTTCCTTCCTTCTCCTTCCTTCCTTCTTTCTTCCTTCTTCCTTTTCCTTCTTCTTTCTTTCTTTCTTTCTTTCTTTCTTTCTTTCTTTCTTTCTTCCTTCCTTCCTTCCTTCCTCTCTTTAATTCCCAGCACCTTCCCTTCAATTATTTTTCAGTAATGATGTGATCTGTGGTAGAGTAACCTTTTACTTATCATAGCAATCCCACATTTGTAAAATGATTATTCAAATAAAGTCTTTTTTTTCCAAAATGGGAAATATTAATAATGTTCATGATTGTTCCAAGTATTTGAAAATCTCTCCTCTTAGGTCAATGAATTGCACATACAACTGAAAAAGCACAAATTAAAAATCCTTAATTAAATATCAAATTAGAAATACTGAAAACGAAAGGAGAGATTAATAAAAGTGAAATTGAGAAAACCGTTGAACTACAAAATAAAACTAAGAGCTGGTTTTGTGAAAAAAAACAACAATAATAAAATAGATAAACTATTGGTTAATTTGATTTTGAAAAAAGAAAACCAAATTACCAGTATCAAAAAATGAAAAGGGTGCATTCACCACCAACGAAGAGGAAATTAAAACAAAAATTAGGATTTATTCTGCTGTATTGTATGCCAACAAATTTGACAACCTTAGTGAAATGAATGAATATTTACAAAATATATAAATCGCCCAGAATAACAGAAGAGGAAATAAAATGCCTAAATAAACCCTATTCAGAAAAAAAGAAATTGAACAAGCCATCAATGAAATCCCTAGGAAAAAATCTGCAGGGCCAGATGAATTTGTAAGTTAATTATCTCAAACATTTAAAGAACAATTAATTCCAATACTATATAAACTATTTGGGAAAATAGGCAAAGCAGTCCTACAAAATTCTTTTTATGATACAAATATGTTACTTATACCTAAACCTGAAAGAACCAAAACAGAGAAAGAAAATTATAGACCAATTTCCCTAATGAATACCTAGGAAAAAGTTTATATAAAATATTAGCAAAGAGATTACAGCAACTTATTTTGAGGATAATACACTATAGCCAGGTTGGATTTCTACCGGGCTTAGTTCAATATTAGCAAAATTATCAGCATAATTGACCATATTAAAAACAAAACCAGCAGAAATGACATAATTATCTCAATAGACACAAAAAGAAAAAAGATTTTGACAAAATACAGCACCCATTCCAATTAAAAACACTAGAGAACATAGGAATAAAAGGAGCCTTTCTTAAAATGATAAATATTATCTACCTAAATCAATCAACAAGCATTATATATCATGAGGATAAGCTAGAAGCATTTCCAATAAGATCGGGGGTGAAACAAGGATGTCTATTATCAACATTGTTAATCAACATGGTACTAGAAACGTTAGCTTTAGCAATAAGAGAAGAAAAAGAAGTTGAAGGAATTACAATAGGCAAAGAAAAAACAGAGCTATTACTCTTTGCAGATGATATGATGGTATACTTAGAGAATTCTAGAGAAAGAAGTAAAACAATACTGAAACAATAAACAACTTTAGAAAAGTTGCAGGATATAAAATAAAGACATAAATCATTGTGATTTCTATATATTACTACAAAGCCCATTAGCAAGAGATAGAGAAATTCCATTTAAAGTTACTGTAGACTCGATAAAATATTTTAGAGTCTACCTGCCAAGACAAAACCAGAACCTAAAAGAACATCATTATAAAACACTTTTCACACAAATAAAGCCAGTTCTAAGTAATTAGAAAAAAAAATCAGTTGCTCATGAGTAAGCCAAGCTAATATAACAAAAATTATAATTCTACCAAAATTTATTTATTCAGTGCTATACCAAACTACTGAAAATTTATTTTACGCGGCTAGAAAAAAAAATGACAAAATTCATCTAGAAGAACAAATGATCCAGAATATCAAGGGAATAATGAAAGGAAATGCAAGGGAAGGCGGCCTAGCCATACAGGATTTTATATTGTATTATAAAGCAGCAATCATCAAAACTACTTGGTACTAGCTAAGAAATAGAGTGGTGGATCAGTGAAATAGGTTAGGTATGCAAGACACAGTATTCAATGATTTTAATAATTTACTATTTGATAAATCCAAAGACTCCAGCTTTTTGTCATGTTTGGTGGTTCAGTTAGTGTGCCAAAATATAACAAATTCATAGTCATTTAAATTTGATATAGAAAGCATTTATTAAGCTTTTGCTATGTGCCATTTAATAGAAAGATTGGCATTTGCTATTTGCCAATTTATTATATTTATTTTAAATATATTAAATATTTATTATAAAAATAAAAATAAACAGTTCAGCATGAGAAGCTCACATTCCATGGTGAGAAAACTGCAATTATGCAAGTAAATGAAATCAAAATAAATAGAAAATTAATAAGGAGTAGATTCAAGCAAGAGGGTTTATTTATTAATATTTTCAAAAACAGATGCCACATTTTAGAAAGCAGGTGGCATTTCATCTGAACCTTGAAGGGAGACAGAGTGTTGAATAGGTGGAGTTGAGATGGGACAGCATTCCAGGCATAAGTTTCAGGGGCAGTCTATGAAAAAGTAGTTATAAAAGATAAATAGTTTAGGTGAGGCTATGTGAAGGGGGGTGGAACTAAGATGGCAGAATAAAAGCAGTGACTTGCTTGAGTTTCCCCCAAACCCCTCCAAATACTTGTAAAAATGACTCTAAACAAATTCTAGAGCAGCTGAACCCAGAAAAATAGAGAGTAAAACAAATTTACAGCCAAAGACAACCCGGATGGTTGATTGGAAAGGTCTCTGGCACAAGGCTGGGAGAACAGCACAGTTCAGCATGGGCCATTCAAGCAAATAAGGGGCCTCAGCGAACCTGGAGAATACATCAATCACCTCCTGAAAGAGATCCTCAAAGGAAAACTCCTAGGAATATTGTAGCCAAATTCCAGAGTTCTCAGGTCAAGAAGAAAATATTGCAAGCAGCAGAAAGAAACAATTCAACTATTGTGGAAATAATCAGGATAACACAACATTTAGTAGCTTCCACATTAAGGGAGATGAAGGGCTCTGAGTATGATATTCTGGAAGTTAAAGGAGATAGGATTACAACAGAGAATCACCTATCCAGCAAAACTAAGTATAATCCTTCAGGGGAAAAAATGGGTATTCAGTGAAATAGAAGACTTTCAAGCATTCTTGATGAAAATAGTAGAGCTGAATAGAAAATTTGACTTTCAAATACAAGACTCAAGAGAAACATGAAAAATTAACCAGGAAAGAAAAATCATAGGGGACTTATTAAAGTTGAACTATTTACATTCCTACATGGAAAGATGATATTTTTAACTCATGAGACCTTTGTCAGTGTTAGCCTAGTTGGAGGGAATATATATAGACAGAAGGCACAGGGTGAGTTGAATATAAAGGGATGATATCTAAAAAAATAAAATTAATGGGTGAGAGATGATTGTACTTGGAGAAGGGGAAAGGGAGAGATAAAATGGGTTACATTATCTAACATAAAAGAGGGATGAAAAAGTTTTTAACAAAGAGGGGAAGAGGGTGGAGGTGAGAGGAAATGAATGAATCTTACTCTTATCAGATTTGGGAGGGAATAACATATACCCTCAACTGGGGTATGGAAATATATCTTACCCTACAGGAAAACAGGGGGGAGAAAGGGATAAGACAGGGGGAGAGGTAATGGAAGGGAGGGCAGATTAGGGGAGGGGGTAATCAGAAGTAAACACAGTTGAGGAAGGGACAGGGTCAAAGGACAGAACAGAACAAATGGGAGGTGGCATAGGATAAAGGGAAATAGTTTTTCACAACATGGTTATTATGGAAGTGTTTCATATGACTACACATGTATAACTTGTATTGAATTGCTTGCCGTCTCAATGAGGATGGGAGGGCAGGAGGAAGGGAGAGGATTTGGAACCCAAAGTTTCACAAACAAATGTTAAAATCGTTTTTACTTGCAACTGGGAAATAAGATATAGAGGCAATTGGGTATAGAAACCTATCCTCCCCCATAGGATAACAGAAGGGGAAGCAGATAAGAGAAGAGAGGGGGATAATAGAAGGGAGGGCAGATCAGGGGAAGGGGTATTCAGAATGCAAGCCATCTTGGGGTGGGGGGAGGAAAGAGACGGGGAGAAAATTTGGAACTCAAAATCTTGTGGAAGAGAATATTGAAAACCAAAAATAATTAATTAAAAAAGAAAGAAACAAAACTCCATACCAATAAGCTTTAGGGATTACACAAAAACAAACAGATAGATAGATAGACAGATAGATAGATAGATAGATAGATAGATAGATAGATAGATAGATAGACAGACAGACAGACAGATAGATACTCTGCCTGAAACTATTAAGGGCCAGAATAAACCTGGGTTTTCTTATTTTAAGTCCACTTTTTTTTCCCCATTATATAATGGATTCCCCTACATGGCAGTTTGTACCAAGCATCAAATGAAAATTACAGGAAGTTATTTAGGTGTTAAAGGAAGGATATTCATTATGGAGAAGGTGGGGAGCATTTGGATAGACAGAGAAGAGAAGATGATAGTGGACACTCCAGCTGAGGATACTATAAGCAAAGACCAGAAGGCAAGAGGGAGAAGTTGGGGGACTCTGGGAGGAAATAAATCTAATGGAATTTATAGGTTCCTAGCAGAAAATAGGAAAATAAGTCTGAAAGGCTATGTTGGGACCAGAATGTGAAGGGCTTCAATTAAAGACAACTTAAGCATCACCTTATACCTGAGGCCTTTCCTAACCCCCCAGTTTCTAATGTACTTCTTCACAAACTACCTTGTCCTTATTTTGTATATAGTAAATGTACATATAGTGGCTACTTACTTACAGTATATTACTTATAAATGTACACATATATTAATTGTGTATAGACACACATGTACATTCAAAGAAATAGTGTACTTGAGGAACATAAAGTAGGCCAGTTTTGGAGAGAGAGAGAGAGAGAGAGAGAGAGAGAAGTATATATTCAGCTGGGGGGGACATAGACTGGAGAAAGACTGTGAATGACTAAAAGACAGAATAATTTTTATTTTAATCTAAAGGCAAATGGAACCATTGAATTTCCTTGAGCAGAGGAGTGGCATAGTTAGACTCATGATTTATGACTAACTATCCAACACCCTCAGGCATGATAGATTTGAGAGGGGAGAGGCTGTATACAGAAACCAATCAAAACATTATTGCAATAGTCAATGTGAGAGGTTATGAGGTTTTTTTGTTTGTTTTGTTTTGTTTTAAGTCTGCTAACTGTGTAAGTAAAGAGAAGGGAATGGATGAGAAAGGTCTTGTGAAGATGGAATTAACAATCCTTGGCAAATTATTGCCATATTGGAATCATATGAAGACTGAAGAGTAAAGGATAACTTCAGAGAAGTAGGATCTTTTTTTTTTAATTGACAAGTGTTTAATTGCTTAATTCTTACGATCACATCATTTACAGCTGAACCTTCCAAGTGAGTTTTAACACTAGTATTCACATACTATATGAGTGGAATTTTAAGACCACTTACCCAAATAAAAACTCAGAGGTATCTCCAGGTAGAAAACAGAAGACCCTCCTACCCAGCAGACTGGTGTGCAGAGGCGAGGCAGAAACAACAGCAAGCAGTATATATGGTCTTGGACAAACCACTCCAAAAAGCCCCCTCCCCACCTGTCTGTCTCAATTTCTTTATCCTCATTGGCTGAGGCAAGAGACCTCACAGTCTATTTTCAGAACCCAAGAGATACATTTTACTCAAAACTAGCTTGGGAGAATTGCCTTACTTGGTAAAGTTAAGGCACAAAACAACAGAGGGGGTGGTTACAAAACAAGGGGGGGTGGGCAGCTGGTGTACAACCCCCTTCCCCAGAAAGAAAGTGAAACTTAGGCCCAGCTCATGCTGAAGCCTTACTGCATCCATGGACCATAGCTTACATCTTTCATGAGAAACTTTCATCTGTCCCATACATATAGAACATGTTTGCAAACTTTAAATTCAATAGGTCTTAAAAGTGAATCCTAAAGTACAAGTGAGCTTAACAGGTACTTAACAACTCAGCAGAAGGTCCTATCACAGCTCCAATTCAAAGATCACTCACACTGTAATGGGATGTTCTTTACTCAGGATTGTTAGACAAAATACACTGAAATACCTTTCAACAATTTAATCAAATAATTGTAATTAAGCTCTTTATGCATGGAAAGTTAGGGAATTTAAGTTGGAAATCTGTGGGTTTGTTTTGACTCAGTTGATCTTGCCTTGGGATAGGCTGGGTGGGGCACAAACTTTCCCCAAAACATAACCTTCCTGCAATATACTACAGGTAAAAGTCATATGAAACTATCAAGTAGGTTTGCCCTATTGCTTATTTAAAAGAATCCAGATTAAATCAAAACTTTCCAAGACAGAGGTGGAGCACACTACCTCTGATAAAACTCTTGTAAAAGAAACAGAAAAGTGTGACAGCTCGGTTGTGGCTGTAATTATGGCCATTCCTTTATTAAGACTGCTAAACAAAATTCTGAAACAGCCATTCTTGATCAAAATTCTCAGGTTGACGAAACCAATTTAAATAGGATTGTTATGATACATGTAAACAAAAGAAAAGCAATCTTATCGCAAGAGACATCTTTTTATAACAAATAAGGCAGCAGACAGCTATTACTCGTTGGTGGCCTTTTTAAGGTATGCTATCGTCTGCCCTTTCTCCCTTCTTCTTAATGCCTGCGAAGATCATTTGGTTCTTGGAGTTTTCCAAGTATTCCATCAGTGTATCCTCTCCCCAAGTGATAGCGTTTTTCTTGTTAGCATCTGCATAGGAGAAGCCGGGAGACTGGCCAGTCTTTCGGCCAAAGAGGCCGTACAGATAAGGCCCCGTCTTGTGCTTGCCCCACTTCTCGACGGTGTGGCACTGAGCACACTTCTGAACAAAAATATTCTTGCCCTTCTTCACGTCATAGTAAATTCGGCTCGGTCCACAGCCCCACGCTCACCCGCTCTGTCGCGCCTCGGTCCGACTCGCGCTTCCTCTGCCTGAGAACACGCCGTACCCGCTACTATGTAACTGGCATCGGTGCCAGTGAAGCCACCCACCCCCGGAAGTGGGATCCTTTATAGAAATCAAGTAGTAATGCTGCCACGGGGCAGATTACAAATGACCAGGGTAGATATTGGAATGGGATATTAAATGTGATCTGGTCTGTGGCCAGCTAAATTGAGTACGCTATGAAGGAAGGAAATAGACATTTTTGAAGTACCTACTACGTAAGAGCCCTTTGCTAAGACCTTTACAAATTTTATCACATTAGCTATTGACAACAACCTGGGAAGCAGAAGCTTTTGTTATCCCAATTTTGCAGTAGATTAGGCAAGATTGCATTCACTTAGTCATAAATTAAAGTGGCTTAAGCCTTTGGTTGAGAGTTTCAAATTTGTCCAGATTATGACATAAAGCTTTCTTTCAGTATTTACATTTTGGAGAGGCAATGTTTATATAAAAGTCACAGAACATAAAAAAGGGAGATAATCATTTGCATAGCATTTTATAGCTTGCTAAGTGTTTTACATACAATGTTTTTGTTTTAGTTTTTGATACTCACAATTGCCTGATGGCACTGTGTTTATTATTATTCCCATTGAACAGTTGAGGAAATGATGACTCAGGGAGAATAAATGATTTGTCCACCATTACACAGTTAATAATTAACATAGGTAAAGGGGCAGCTAGACTGTGCAGTGGATAGGCTACTGGCCCTGGATTCAAGAGGACCAGAGTTCAAAGCCAGCCTCAGACATAAAACATTTACTAGCTGTGTGATTCAGGGCAAGTCACTTAACCCCATTGCCTAGCCAAAAATAAAAAATAAAAATTAACATAAGTGCCATTCAGATTCCCCACCTATCATTTTCCCAATTTTATTGCTTCCCAGATAAAGACAATGTCTTAGAGACCTTAGTGCTTTATGTTCCAGAACTCTCATCTGGTAATTCCTGCTGTTTTAGTTGTTTGACTCAGTTGAACCATTATATCTATGGTGTCTCCAACCATGTTTCAATTTGCTCCTCAGACATCTTCTTACCAGTTGCCTTGCTGTTGTGTAAGTGCCCTCCTTCCCTTCCTATCCCTTATCCTCCTTCTTTCTAGTTCTTTTTGTAACATGATCTCATTCTGCTACCCAATAGAACTCCCAATGTTGGAGTCTGAACCTTCTTACAATAATTCTATGAACTCCTCCTTTGACCAACTAGAATTTAATATGTCCTGAAATCATATTGACAAGAACAATTATTAAAAACAGAAAGCATTGCATTTTCAAGAAAGTATTTGAGAATAAATAGTGCCACAAATGTTATCCCTATCACAAACTACTACCTCCGATTCCACAGCTGCCGTAATTGGGGATTGAAAGGTGGGATATTTGATGGAAAGTAGTAGACCTTGATACCAATAACTCCAAGCTTAACCAGAATATACATACATACATACACACATACATACATACATATATACATACATACACGTATACATTCATACATATATTGAGAGAGAATAGAGACTGATCTCTCAATACATATGTGTATGTATACATAATATATACATACATATATGTGTATATATAAATATACATTGCAGTATGTGTGTGTATTGTGTGTGTGTGTGTGGCCTTTGTGTGGGTCACTGGCTACAGAACCCTGGAAATTTTGCAGATCCAGTGGGGGAAAAATACTGTCTCAAGTGCTGAATATTGTGTCCTTAGATTTTTTTCTCCTCCCAATTTTATTCCTGTCTTCCTTTAGATTTCAAAATCATGCCCTCAAACCTCAGTATTTTCACCTCACCCTCATTTTCAGCTCCTGTTTACCTGTTGTCTTCAGCCATTAGAATGTAACCTCTTTTAGGGCAGGTACTGTCTTTCTTTCTTGTATTTGTATTTTCAGCCATTAGTACAGTAACTGGACTACAGTTAATAAATGTTTCCTTCCTTCCATGTTTCCTTCCTTCCTTCCTTCCTTCCTTGTTCAGATCTGGCACTGGAAGAAGAAAGAGAAGCCTTATTGACTGTTCATGCTAATGCCACATAATTACTCAATTCTATTACCAAATTAAAGGAAAATTATCAATCAGCACAACATTCTACTAGAATAGGGACCACACAGACCATTCCTCTTTCATCCCACATCTATATCCTTTTTTCATACTCTGAATGTTTTTTTTAAGGCAATTGTGGTTAAGTGACTTGCCCAGGGTCACACAGCTAGTGTCAAGTGTATGGTCTCAGGCTGGATTTGAACTCAGGTCCTCCTGACTTCAGGGGCACTGTTCTAACCACTGCTCCATCTAACTGCCCTCATACTCTGATTCTTAAAATTTGTGTTATATGTTTCGACAAATTACAAAAATAGCTAGCTAATCCATGCAATGTGAACACTGAGGATATCTCAGAAAGTCTATTAATTGCACCTGGTAGATAAAACACTGCAGAGAAACTTTGGGGATGTGTATATTTGTATATATCTTCTTCAAGTTATATAAGTGATGTGAAAAGGGGATTACAGAAATGCAGTTGTTGCTCTCTAGTAGTTCATGAACTAAGGTACTAATTTGCCTTAGATTTTTTTTTGTTTGTTTGTTTTGCTTTTTTATGATGCACTTCAAAAAAATGAGTAGGAACAGCAAGTACCCATTGAAAAAAATAATAATAAATGTCAAGAGAAAATTGTGAAGTGTTTGCATCACATACAGAATGGTAGATTTTCAGACAATGAAAACAAAGATAAATGGAAATTATTTGGAAAGTGAAATAAGTATCCATGGTGGTTCTAAATGTGGTCAGGTGGTCCAAGAAAGTTATTAGCACTACCTCTGATCAGTATAGTAGCTTATATTCTTATAGTACTCTAAAGTTTTTGAAGTTATTTGAATTTAAATCTAGTCCTTCAACAGCCCTATAAAGTAAGTACTCTAGGAATCTATCTTTGATCTTCATGATAAGGAAATTGAAAAAGTAAAGGATATGCCTAAAATCACATAAGCTAGTAACTGTAGAGGTAAAATTTGGAAAGGTACATTTAGGAGGAGACAATGCAGGCATTTTAAAAATACCATAAAATGATAATTTATCAGAAAAAGCTATGTTCTAGTAATATCACTATATTTTTTAAGAAAAAATATAGTTCTAATTAAATTATTCTAATAATTTAAGAGTACCTAACGGGATTTGAGTACCAGCATACATACTCAAGCAACGTTTGAATACAGTGACATTGCACAGAAAGTCTGTTTTAATTGGATGAGGGTCTTGATAACATAATTTGGGACTTATCCAAGATTGAAGTTTAAAACTGCATTAAGATTTTGGGATAATTCTGTATAAAACTGGGGAGCAAAATCAAAATCCAAGCAATTCCAGCAAGTGGGAGGAAGAGATCTTTAAAGTTAAAGCAATAAAAAGGGATAAATTCGGGAGGAGGAATAGAGTCCCAGAAATTTGTCTCAGCCTGTGTCTTCAACCTTCCCTTGAATGAGGAGGATCGCCTGAACTTCAGAGTTGTGTGTATGTATAGACACACACACACACACACACACACACACACACACACAGAGTATAATTTATATTTGATTTCATATACTGGTTTTATGACAATAAGAAAGTAACCTAATCTCTTTGAGTACATGTGTGGATACACATATATGTATACATATAAACATATACATATATACATATCCATACATACAATATACACATATAAACATGCATAGATATGTACATCTATCTCTATATGTATTTAATTATGTATGCTTGAATGTTTTACTGTTTATGGGAAACCTGTGTTTGCCAGGGAATGAGATCACATTATCACATTATATCACTCTTGCTTTAGGGAGATAGGGATACAAAAATGCTTTAAGCTTAGATTTAATGTGAATCCAAAATCTTTTCTTCAGGTATAAGCCTTTTCTAGAAAGATTTTAGTGACATATGTGTGTGTGTCTGTATATGTGTCTGTGAATACTTAAAGTGTATGTACATGTCAAAGTGATAGAGTATTTTATAACTCCAACTTCAATCCTGATACTTAAAACATTAAAACATGGAAAATTTCTGGTTCTGCTTGACAGACATTCCACTATGACTTCAGCTTTGTCTTCTCTGAGCATCCCTTTACAGGTAACTATCTTCTGGCAAGATGAAGTGCAGCTTGCATTCATCCTCCTTTTAATGACGTTGATTTCTTTCTTTTTCCCCCATTTTTATTAATTTATTTATTTTTAGTTTTCAACATTCACTTCCACAAGATTTTGAGTTCCAAATTTTCTCCACATTTTGTCTCTCCCCCCACCCCAAGATGGCATGCATTTTGAATACTTCTTCCCCTAATCTAGCCTCCTTTCTATTACTCCCCACCCTTCTCTTATCCACTTCCCCTTCTATTTTCCTGTAGGGCAGGATAGATTTCTATACCCCATTTCCTGTATATCTTACTTCCCAATTGAATGCAAAAACAATTTTTAACATTTGTTTTTAAAACTTTGGGTTCCAAATTTTCTCCCTTCCTCCCTCCCCACTAACCTTCATTGAGAAGTCAAGCAACTTTTCCCACTATAATCCTCTCTCACTCCTTAATTTTATTTTCCTGATATCACCTCTTCATCTTTAATTCATCTTTAACTGTGCCTCTATCTATCTATCTATCTACCTCTCTATCTATCTATCTATCTATCTATCCATCTAGATATGTATTTTTTCCCCTCCAGCTACCCAAATACTGACAATGGTCTCATGAGTTGCAAATATCGTCTTTCCATGTAGGAATGTAAACAGTTCAACCATAAAATGTCCCTTATGATTTATCTTTCCTGTTTACCTCTTCATACTTCTACTGAGTCTTGTATTTGAATGTTCAAATTTTCTATTCAACTCTGGTCTTTTCATCAGGCATGCTTGAAAGCCCTTTATTTCAGTAAATATTCATTTTTCACCTGAAGGATTATACTTAGTTTTGCTGGGTAAGTGATTCTTGGCTGTAATCCTATCTCCTTTCACCTGGAATATCATATTCCAAGACCTCCATTTCCCTAAATGTAGAAGCTACTAAATCTTGTGTTATCCTGATTGTGCTTCCACAATACTTGAATTGTTTCTTTCTGGCTGCTTGCAATATTTTCTCCTTGACCTGGGAACTCTGGAATTTGGCTACAATATTCCTAGAAATTTTCCTTTGGGGATCTCTTTCAGGAGATGATCAGTGGATTCTTTCCATTTCTATTTTACCCTCTGATTCTAAAATATCAGGGCAATCTTCCTTGATAATTCCTTGAAAGATGTCTAGGCTCTTTGTTTTTTGATTGTGGCTTTCAGATAGTCCAATAATTTTAAATCGTCTCTCCTGGATCTAGTTTCCAGGTCAGTTGTTTTTCCAGGGCGATATTTCACATTGTCTTCTATTTTTTTTTCATTCTTTTCATTTTGTTTTATAGTTTCTTGAATTCTCATAAAGTCACTAGCTTCCATTTGCCTCATTTTATCTTTTTTTTTTGTCAAAGACAAGGTTTATTAAAACATTTTTCATATTGGGAAGACAATTGAGGATTCTGAACATTAGTAAGCCATTGGCTAGATTATATGAATCTGAGCCTGTGGCTAGATTTTAAGAATCTGGGCAGTGGCTAAATGATAAGAATCACAACATCATATTGGAGACAAGATGGACCTAATATACAGAAAAACTGTGGGAGGGATCTAGGAATGGCCAAGTAGTTTGCGGTGACTGAAGAAGGGGTCAAAGGAGATCTGGATGGGAGTGGCCAGTAAGCTGAGGTATACAGAACTCCTGGGACCTGGGCCAGGTAGCCAAGGGAGAATGGAGCCTAGTTAGGATTAAGGGTGGGAAATGGGTGGGGGCCATAGGCAATAGAGATTGGGTGTAGCCACAATGAAAGGCCAGTTAATGGGACTATAGCCTCAGGGGATTTGGTTATATGGGAAAGTCCTGTTTTTTTTTTCCTTTTGGGGGTCTAGATACCATCCTCATCATTCCCCCTTCAAACAAATAGGACACAAATTCTTTTGGGGTAAGAGGTGAAGGTCTTGGCTTCTGAAACTGCTTCCTGCTGGCAAGGGGCATAGAGTTGCCCCTGCCTCAAGGGGGTCCTAAATAAAAGGTTGACTGGAACCAAGCACAGGCTGCATCCAGGGAATGATGAGGGGACATTGTCTGTCTACTACCAACTGTAGGTGAATGGCCTGTAGTCTGGAAGACATAAATCTGACAGAAAAGACAGCAGGGTCCAGATATAAAGCAGAGACTAGATTTAGGGCCCAAATATGAGAGGATAAACATCCTCAGCTCTGTTTGGATTCAGATAATTCAGTTTTCTAACCATGCAGTATCAAATCCACCTCATAGCCAGACTTAGCAATAGCCATGTGGGTAACATTCCTTTTCAAAAGAACATAATAGGGAAACTGAGCCAGGAGGATCCCATCTTAGACTGAGGCTAAAATTTTCCTCTTAGCTTTCCCCATGCTGATTTCCCACTAGTATCACATTCTCCAAGTAGCTTGTGGCATTTCTCTCAGATGGTGGATTATTGATTATCATTGGATTATGATCAATCAGACAACTCAAAATAAATTCCTATGAGCTTTTACCTCAAACAGCAAGTTTCGCTAATCACAGTATAGGATAAACTTTTCCAGGATTTACATCTCAAAATTAAATTTGTCCTGGTGTAAAAAGCCAATCATTAGAGATTTCTATATACTTGCAAATTCTCAGCAAGCCACACATGACCCAAACAAACATTTTGACTAGTTCACACATTAAAACAATAATCAACAATAGCTAAATTAGTTTAGCGATAACCAAATTAAGAAAAGTTGCCTGACATAATTGCTACAAAAAGTTCACCAATTTCAAACTTGAAACTAACCCATTACCAATCAGGTGACTTCAATTTTGTTAAATGCATTTCCAGATTACTTTACACAGAGAATCAACATCTCATTAACAGTTAAAACTACAACTTCCAAAAGAGTATGCTTACCCAAATTTGGAGACTAGTTCTCTATCTTGAGAGGGATGTGTTGAAACTAGGTGATGCTTCCAAACAAAGGTTTCCCTAGGGCCCAAGGCCATTGCCAGGGGGGCCCATGCTACAGATGCTGCCCCTCCTCTCTCCTTCCTTTCCCCAGGTGAGCGAGGGCAAAATCAAAGGTGAGGGGTAAAGGGTGAAACTCTCATCTCCTATGAGAGATACTCTCTTGACTCAAGGGAAGGGAGTGACCAGGATTGTAAGGAGGTGTTTTAAAACTCCTTAATGAGCAATCACAAACCCTCCAGAATCTGCCAAGATATTTTTAGCTGTTCTAATTTTTGCCTGTAACCTTCATGAAGGAGGATTCAGGGGTGTAGAGGGAAGGGAGTAAATAAGCCTCAAGGAACCAAAAAGCAATTGCAGTTTTCCCCAATTCCCTCACACTGAGAGAATTAACAGAATTGGGTATACATTTCTGGATAAGGTGTCCATCCTTGTCCTCTATGCTGTGGAAGGTGAATCCAGGTCCATGGCCTCGAACCGACCCAGTGGACCAAGAGCCTGACAGCATCAGACTGAGTACAAGCCAGCCTTGTAACTGTCTGCCCGAAAAACACCTCCAAACCTTGGTGCTTGAAGAGCTACCCTAAATGCAGAGCTAGAAAGGGGGGGAGGGGAGGCTTACATACCTTCCAGTCTTGGCCAGAGAATAACCTGGGGTTAGATAATTTCCCTGTAGGGCCACAAGAACAATGAAGGCTAAAGGTTTAGAGGTGCTGGGACCCCAAAATCACAACATGCAAATCCTGTCCAAAAGAATTCTACCTAAAGCCTTCTTTTAGACAAAGACAAGGTTTATTAGAACATCTGTCATATTAAGCAGATTCTTAAGGAGTCTAAACATTAGTAAACTATTGGCTAGATTATAAGAATCTGAGCCTGTGGCCAGATTTTAAGAATCTGAGCAGTGTCTAGATTATAAGAATCACAGCCTCCATTCTAATTTTTAAGGAAGTTTTTATTCAGTGAGCTTTTGGACTTCTGTTTTTTAAGGCATTCTTCTCCTCATTGGCTTCTTCTGTAATTTGTTCACCCATTCCCCGGTTGAGGGACAACTCAAAGATTTCTATTGCCAAAACAATTCTGAATTTATTTTTTGTATATCCTTATTTAGAATTCATTTTGCTTGAGAATAATCCCTCTTTCAATTTAACCTCCAGCTTTCAATTTCTACTTCTCCTTTCTCCCTTTCATTTTCTTGTTTAGTGACGTGTATTTTCCTATCCAACTCTCTATATGTATATGTATTCTTCCTCCTTTCACCAATTTATATACAAATATAGTTCAAGTGTCAATGACAACCTCACTCCTTCCTTCTTGTTTGTATGGACTTCCATTTGTACACCCTCATTACGTGAGATAATTTACCCTTATTTTCTTCTCCTTTCCCTCCCCTGGTATAATATCCTTCTCCTCCTTTTAATATCAAGATATACCAGAAACATTCCCAGGCTTTCTGTCTAATCAGACTTCCTAATAATGATAGTGTTCAGAAAGGATGCTTATCATTCCCCCATATTAGAATGTAAGCAGTTTATACTCATTTAGTCCACTATCATTATTCATGTTTGTCTTTGTATGTTTCTTTCAAATCTGTGTTTGTGCTTTAAAGTTTCAACGCAGTTCTAATCTTTTCACCAGTGATGATTGGAAATCTCTATTTCATGAAATATCCGTTTTTCCCCTTCTAAGATTATTGCCAGTTTTATTGAGTAATTTATTCTTAACTGTAATTCTATACCCTTTACCTTTCGTAATATCATATTCCAAGCTTTATATTCCTTTAGAGTCATGGCTGCTAAATTATTCAATCCTTACTCTGGTTTCTTGATATTTAAATTATTTGTTATTGCTTGCAATAATTTTTTTTAATCTAAAAGCTATGGATTTTGACTCTATTTCTTCTTAAAGTTTTAATTTTAAAGCTTTTTTAGAAGGTGATAAGTGAATTTATTACATTTCCACTTTTCCATTTGGTTCTGAGAGATCTAGACGGTTTTAATTTAAGATTTGTTGAAATAATGTGTTTAGTTTCCTTTTGGGGTCATGGCTTTTAGGCAGTTTGATGATTCTTAAATTATTTGCCCAAATAATAATTTTTTTTCCAGAGATACCTTACATTTTCTCCTATTTATTCAGTCTTTTGTACTTTAATATTTATTTTTTTCTCACTTTGTTATTAACTTCTATTTTGTCCATTATAATTTTCAGGGTATTTGTTGTTCAGGCAAGGGTTTGTATCTCTTCTGCCAAACTGTTAATTCCCTCTATAAATTTTTCTTCCATACATAATTCATTTTTTGATTTTTTTTTCTTTTAGTGCTTTCATTTATTTAAAAATTAAACTTGTTTAAAAAAAACTGTTGCTTTAATTCTTTCAAGAATTCTAATTTAATTTGTATCTAAGCTATGATTTGATTTGAGGCTTTGCTTATAGACGTTTGGGGGTCATTCTCTTCTTCTGGGTTTATGTCTTTACCACCACTATTAGTTAGTACTTTTTTATGATGATATCATTCTTCACTAGCTTATATTAATTTTTCCAACCTACTTCCTGACTTCAGATTTTATCTTAGGACTCTGTACAGTTCTGGTGGGAGCATCTGGGCTGGTCCTCCAGTTGCTTTCTGTGGGTATTAAATGTTATTTTATTCCAGAATTTATATGGAGTGCTCAGCAAGGACTAGCACCTCTAGTGTGATGGCTTACTGAGCCCTTTTCAGGGCTTCTCTTCAATCTTTGGTTTCCATCTTTTACCCAACTTTCACCTGTGACTGCAAAAGCTGTAGCATATGCAACAGCCATACCCCAGTAAAACCATCTCAGCAGATGGGCTAAGCCAGGTTGAAGGTAACCAAGAGGCCTCAAACCCATCATTGAGTTTGAGGAATGTCTACCCCAAGCACGTAAAGATTTGTCCTGCTGAAACAGGCAGAAGAAAACAATTTGTAACAACATCCATGAAGGTAGCTGAAACAAGGCACAGTGGAATGCTTAGAGCTTGGTCAGATATCGAAGATACCAAGGTTATCCACTGCATTTTGGGCAATCATCAGTCATTCTGACTTTTGGCTTCCTACTAGACTTTAATGACTCAGGAAGAGTGAGGCTGATGACATTGTACAACTCTGCCTCACTTAAATCCAGTTCATGTGCAAGTCAAGATATCACTCCATGATATCATTTGTCCCCTTCAAAAACAAAGGACAAACAATTCCACGATTTCAGGGACAGTTCAGATTTGAGACCTTCAAGCTTTCAGCATTCCTCACATGATCTGATCCAAGTCAAAGTCTAATTGCTGCCCTCCTGGTCTGAGCATTTCAAGTTACTGATATGAAAAAGTATTTGAATAATAGACCTGTGGCCTTGTCCCTTCAGAATTTCAACTGTTCTTGGACTCAGCCATTAGTAGTCAAGTGGAAAGCGGCTTTTTTTTTTTTAAAGAGTGACAGAAACCCATTTCTTCTGTGATTCCTGTCCTGGTTATTCTGCTACAGGCTTCAGATTGGGTTGCAGGTTGGAACTGAGACCACACTCCACTACTGAGGTCTTAACCACAGAGGACGCATCTGAACTTGCTCCTCTCACTACACAGCTTAGTGCCTACAACTTCTCTCTACTCTGGAATTCACTTCTGGGTCCACGTACCCTCTTGAGGCCATGCTGAATGTATGACTCAGAATTTTGTAGTCAATGACAGAACTGCCAGTTGTAATCTGTTCTTGTAATAACTTTGTCACTCTGTCTTATATTTGGAACTCTTCTTACCTCAATACATAACCTTTCCAACCTGGAAAGCTCTATAAAGGAGGACCTTGGGTAGACCCTGGCCCTACTTTCTGCAGAGCTCGCTCTCTCTCTCTATCTCTATCTCTTTCTCTCTCTTCAAATCTGGCTTCTGACTGAAAAAAATGACCCGTTATGATTTTTTTCTTGCATTTCCTTATCAGGATTTGGTCCAGAGCATTATATAGATCTGTTTGTAGGAGGTGTCCCCCTCCCAGGGGAGAGTTGCTTGCTATATATATATGTATTTTTTTTTCTGATGTTCCACCTATGAGCTCTAGAATTATTGAATTCACAAGGTTGCTTTCAAAGTGGGCTACTCGTATCTTAGGATTGCAGTTTAGTCGCCTGTGTTCAGGGAAAGAAACACACTTCAGAAGAAGTGATGAAGATCCATTCTCAGTCTTACCTATCACAACATATGATCTCCCAGCCATGTGTGATTAACCTCTATTATAGCCAAGAGAGAAGGGAAAAGCCCTTTCCTTCTAATAAAAAGTCTAAGGGAGGCCTTTCAAGTTTATTTAGAAGAGAAGACAAAGGATGAGGAGAAGATACCTTTCCATTTAACATCTAAGAAATGCTTGTGGCTGAGTGGTCAGTCTTGTTTGATGAAATGCTCTATCATGAATATGGGGAAAGTCACATGAGTTCCAACCAGAATCTTGTAGTTGAATGTGTCATATTTATGAGTTTACCAGAAAGGGCCAGGGAAAATGTGTAATCAGAAAGGACCCACCTCCAGAGATAGCACATAGTGCCTTGTAGATCATCTTGCTCTATGCATTGTCTCAATAATTGAGATGTATTATAGCCAGGGTAGCTTGGGGGCAAGGGGTCATTATCTTGCTGGTATCCTTGTGTGCCTTCCATTCCATATGTTGATGTCTTTCATCAAATATCATTACAAATTTCATCAACTTTCATCAAAGTTCCAGGTGACATGCTCCAGATCAGTTGATCATGGTGTCATAGATTAAGAGTTGGTGGTGACTTTGGAAGCCATCAACTTCAAACCTTCATTTTACAGATCAAGAAACAGAGTCCCAGAGAGATTAACTGACGAGTCCAGGGTTACATACCTAGTAAGCAGGATTTGAACCGAGGTCTTCATTGCTCCAATTCCAGCATTCTGTTCCCATTATATAGCTATGTCTTTCCTTTTTAATTAGGTATGCACTATTATCATGGGTCTTATACTCTCAATTTTTATGATGTTCAATTATCTTTATAGCAGGGTACCTACCTCATTTTCCTTGTTACTCATGCTTGATTCATGCAACTAAGGCCATTCATTTTATTGCTAGGTTCTTTCTTGAGTTTTGGTTCTTATGAATTCCTGGGCATTTTCACTGCTATAACAGAAACATTTTATGGTATCTAGTTTAGTTACTATACTTATTGAATTTTCTTTTTCTCTCTCCATTTTATTTTAAATCCCATTTGATTAAACTTAAAAGACTCTGGACAAACACTTTTTTAAAAGCTCCTATTAGGTACATATTTGTGTCACTTGCATTTTTAGCTGTTGTCCAGAAATTTAAAGCCTGTTCCCAGAGATGGTCTTCTTAACCAGCTGTTCACTTCCCAAATTTGCTTTTCTCTGTCAAATCCCTATCCTTTAATATTGAGCAGTGATGATATTTACTGTATCCCCTTTTAGGTATTCAGTTTTGTGCCAAGGATTCCATAAATCATAGTAGTAATTTCTAAATTCTTTAAGGCAGCATCATTTGGCCTATATAAATTATTAGAAATTGGTAATAGTTTTGGAAAGACTTGGGAGGTCCTCTATCATAACCTGGATAGATTCCCTAGGAATATAGCAATATTTTATATTAGTATTTTATTTTGTTTTGGTTCAAGTCTATGATTTCACTGGTGTAGAGGATTTCTAGCGAAGAAAGTCTTTTTATCAATGATGATCTTCAATTCTTCTATAACTGATAATATTGGGAAGTTTTCTGGTTCACTGAGAATTTAAGTGACTAGGTCTTCCTGATTCCAAGACCAGCTCTCTATTCGCTATACCATACTGCTTCTCCATTGTTAGTTTTAAGCCAAGAAATAACTAGCTCAGTACCCCTAAGTAACATCAACACTTAACTTCTTCTTCCTTTGCCATTTACTATGTGCTTTCTCAATTCATAATCCTCATAGACCCAAATCATTATTACCTACAGGACAACTAGCATCTTCATCCAGTTTCTTCACCTTATGAAAATATCTCATATCTATTATTTGCTACCAACTGCCCCATGGTCTTTATTCTTCCTTTTGTTCTTTGTAGAACATTCTTCAATATTCTCATTTCATTACACAGGTGAGCGTCTGCCTCTGCCTCTTTTAAATGCTTTTTATTCTTTGTCTTTTTCAACTCCTCCATCCAATTCCCCTTGGAACCTCAATTTTCATATTCTTTTCAAAGGATACCCTACTTTAAAAAAATTGAAGGAGAAATAAATTCCTCAATTCCATGTTAAATAATTATTTGACTGTGGCTAAAATACAAACATTATGCACTCCATGTAAGCCACCACAAAATTCTCCCTACTTGTGGAAAGTATTTGTATGGAAAGTATTTTCAACGTTAACAGTTTTCTCCAGTAGTTCCAGCCAATATGTGTGTGTGTGCATTTCAGATTCCAAATATATACTTAAACAAATTACAGAAATAAAACTATCTTCTGATTAAAATATATTTGTATAATAATAAGACTGATTCCTATTAATTTAACAAAGAGGAGAATTTATATGGGGGTAGCATTATATCTTTCAAACACCCTTGGGGAAAAAATGCTTTCTGAAGCTGACAGTGTCAGATTCAGAGGAAATAATCTAACATGCAAATTCTGCCTTCAGTTTTTATTTTTTTCTGCATAAGAGGAGCTAAGGTCTAAAACCTTACAAATCTAAAAAAAATGGTAAAATCCGTTGCTCCAAGAGCTTTTTTCTGCTTGTTTCAAATGAAGAGAAATGTATGTTAAATATAACAATGATATTTGAGACTCTTATAAGCAAAAACAAGAGATCTTTTCCTTTGTTACAGCTTGTGATTAAATTAAAAAAGGATAAATGAAATTGGTATTCATGGTTATGTACCATACAAGTTCATTGTAATTTGAGAGAAAAATTAAATTAGCCATTAATAAATTATATGAGGAAATTTTATTGTTATTTTAGCTTTCAACCTTCCAAGATCAAGTCCATTTTTAATTGATATTGGTTGTGAAAAGCTAACTCTTTTATAGACAATTAACAGATGTACTCTGATGAGTGCAGAGATTTGAACCTGGTGTGTTTTTTGTCATCTCTAGCACATACCAAGTCTATGTGATATGTTTATGTTTCTGGAAGCTACAATCTACAAATGTATATGCATACTATGTAGGTTTGTCTCTTTACTGGAAGAGAATGTTAAAGCATTGGAGAAATATAGTCTTGAGGGTGTGAAGAATGAATTGTTCTTGAAAGATTGGAAATAATTCTTCAAATACAGAAAGCAGAGGCAAATCATAACCTGTCAGGAGACTGGACTATTGAAAGTGTCATAGAGAATAAAAGAAAGAAGGTCCAGTGAGTTTGGGGAGCTAGGTAATACATGTGACTCTTTTCATAGTGGGTATAATTTTAACATGCTAGGAGGAAGCAACTTCATATTCTCCAAAGAAAGATAATAAAAATCGATAATTATAACAGAGAGGGCATCTGCCGTGAGCACCTCTGTCCACCGCCGTGGTCTGGTGTGAAGAGAGAAAGAATCATGGGCCAGGTGGGCGATGTGAAGAACAAACTCTGTTTATTGATCTGAGGGCTCAGGCTTATATAGTACTGGATCAAGCAATAGTATCATTATTCATGAAAAGTACAAATCTAATTAAGTGATTTCCTTATTTCCTTGTACCTTGTGTGCTACTTTCTTTCCTGAGTCCTGTCCTGTACCCTATCCATTTCCTCCCTTCCTGCATCCTGTTCTCAAGAGATGGAACACGGGGGTGGTGAGCCGCCATCCTGAGTTTCACAGCTGTCGGGTTTAGTACAAACTACAGGTAAGATCCGGGCTGGCCTAAGCCCTCCAACTCCCCAGACAGGCCCTCTACGTCCATCAAATACTGGTAAGAGGAACAAGAGAACAAGAAATAAGCATTAGTAGTTGATGATTTCCTTCCTCATGTGGGTACCAAAGTGTTCATAAAAACTGAGAAATAGGGAGTCATGAGTTTTTGAGAGGATATGTTTCTAGGATTTGGCAGTGAGAATCTTGAGAATTATCAAACTGTGCAACTACTTCCAATACCTGGTTATTCACATGGAAATAAAAGATATTGATATAGTTATATCTTAACCTACCCCATCTCATGGCAGATTCACTAATCTCAGGTTCTAAAAATTATCAATTAAAAACTTTGAGGTGTCTCAGAGGTCATAGAGTTTACTTAAGCACCTATGAAAGATAATGAAACAAGAGCTTCTAAGGTTGCATGTAAGTAATAAATTGCAGAGCGAGAAATTGAAACTCGGCCCTTTCCTTCCAAATATAAGGCCTGTATTTTCAAATTCAGCTGTCTTCCCTTACCCTTTCCTATTATTTCACTACATATTCGTCTTCCACAACTATAATGATTCATAGTCACAACCTCTCTTTTTAAATTCTTTTTACTGAAACTTAAATGCAAAATAACAAAAAGAAACATGTTACAAACTTAAATACTGAAACAAATATAAAATAAGAAAAGAAAAAAAACATGGCATGTGCAATGCAGAACATAAGAGAGGATTCAAAATATATATAGCAATAAATTTCATTTCAAGAAAGCCTATATAATAAATACTATGCATTGTGTTGAGAGCTGTCCCGCCTTTTCTTTGCTTCCCTATTAGTTTTCTTTTATTCTCTGCTATGCACTTCTTAGTTCTGTTTCCTTTCTTCCTTCTTGCACCTCAGAAGGCTACAATTAAGCATAGATATATTTATATACAGATATATAGATACACATATATGTATATATATAGACATACATACATATATAGACACATACTTTCCCTATCAAATTCTACTTCTGATGTTTGTTTTTATGTTTCTCTCATGTCCTATCCCTCCTGACTGCTCTACTTTACTTTAACCTGCTGCCTTGCCCTCCTATTACGTAACCTACCTCTCCCACCAAGGATCCCTCCCTTGTCCATCCATTCCCATTAATCTAAACATCCTTCTGCACTTCCTCTTTGACCTATTCTCTCACCTTCCCCTCTAGAGATCCCTCCCTTATCTTTTTTCCCCTCCCTATTCCCTTAATGTCTTATTTTTTTCTCAATTTGGAAGACGTTTATACTCTTCTAGCTACATCTATCTATCTATCTATCTATCTATCTATCTATCTATCTATCTCTCTATCTATCTGTGTGTGTGTGTGTGTGTGTGTGTGTGTGTGTGTGTGTATGTGTATAGTACCCTCTTGAACCCATTCCTGATAAAAGTAGGTTTCCGGAACTAACAGCCCTCCTCTGCCTTCTGATTCCTCTGTCTTGGTTCTTCCTCTCACACCTCATTTGTATAAGATAATTACTCTTTTTAGCTGTTCCCAAAAAGGTTTACTTTTTCAAATCCTACATATCATATTTAGTGCTACCCCAATCTTTCTTACAAACTACCCAATGACTAATAACAATCTTAGACATATGTTTTATATTTTACATAGATAAAAGTAAACTGTCTTCATTGAGTCCCTTGTAATTAATCTTTGGTATGTACTATATTTCTCTTGGCTCTTGTATGTCAAACCTTCTATTAAATTCAGGTTTCTTTTTTTTTTTCATTTTTAACAAAGTTCTGAAAATCTGACAATTCATTAAATGTCTTTTTTTTTTTTTTTTTTGCTTAGCTTTGCTGGGTATGATATTTTTAGCCGGAACCCCAGTTCTTTTGCTTTTCAATACACAGTGTTCCAAGACCTTTGGTATTTTAGTGTCACTGCTGTTAGGTCGTGTCTGATACTAATTGTAGCTCTGCCATCTTTAATTTTTTTTTCCCTTGTTTTTCATAATAGTTTATCCTTGAGCTGGGGATTTTGGAATTTGACTATGATATTCCTGTGTGTTTTCCTCTTATGATCTCTTTCAGTTGATGATCAGTGGATTTTTCTTTCTATTTTTACTTTCCCCTCTTGTTCTAATGCTTCAGAATAAATTTCTTTAATTATTTCTTTTATCATTATATCAAGATACTGTTTTTGATCATAGCTTTCAGGTAGTCCAATTATTCTTATGTTTTCTCTTCTTCATCTGTTCTCTAGATCAGTTGTTTTTCTTATTCACATCTCTTCTCTTTTTTCATTCTTTATATTTTGTTTTATTATTTCTTGATATCATATAACTTTGCTGGCTTCCCCTTGCCCAATTTTGTTATTCGAGGAGTTGTTTTTTTCCATAAGATTTTGGGTCTACTTTTCTATTGGTTAAATTTCTTATCAAAATTTTCTTGTTTTTCTTGGATTATTCTTATTTTTTTTTCTTTTTAGTTTTTCCTTCATCGCTCTCATTTCATTTTTTTAAGTTCTTCTATGAATTCTTTTTGAACAGGTGACCATTTGGGGTAGAAGAAGGTTTTTTGTTTGTTTTGTTTTGTTTTTTGTGTTTTTGCTTTAGTATCCTCCTCTGAAGACAAACCCTGGTCTCTTTTCCCACAGTAATTCTTTATGGTTGGATTCCTTCTCCTTTTGCCTATGTATTTTTTTTTAACTTATAGTAACTTAGCTTTATAATCACCTGTAGTCCTGGTGTATAGTTTGGTTCTTCTGGCCTCAGATCCTCCTTCATTCCTCACTGCTGGCCTGAAACTGGAACATGGACCTCCAGTCTCCTGTAAGTGCCCACAGTAAGTGGCTTGCCCATCCCACTGCTTCTGCCCTGTCCTGCTTCCTTTTCATCCCAGCTGTGTCCCTGAAGCACAGCTATGTCTGGAGTTCCCTTTTCAGCAGAGTTTCCCTCAATCTTCCTGGGTCAGATGCCCAATACCCTTCACTGTCCCTTGGGTAAAAGTTCCTCAAGTTAGGGTGGAGGTAGCCTCCCAACACAGCTGATCCCAGGGTTTGCTGCTTGTTGTTTGAGAGGACCTAGGACCTAGCCTGGAGGTGTTTACTCTTCACAGGGACCAAACCTCATCCTGGGATTTTTCTAGTGATCTTCTCCATTGTCCCAAGGAGGAGCCCTGTTCTAGCCCTACTCTTATTTATTTTTACTGCTCAATATCATTTTAACAACACAACACCCTCATACCCAAGAGTTATACTACTTGGAAACCCAGGTTGAATTTTCAACTAGGAAGAATCTACCTGATTCAAGAGCTACATTATCCAACTAACATCTGTTCCTTTCTTTGTTATAGTCATCTATAACATGTTATCACCTGTCTATAGGATCATAGAGATAGCACTCTAAGGGACTACAGAAGATAGCAAGCCCAATCTCCCACATTGTTTAGACTAGAAAGCTAAGGATATCCAACTGAAATTTAAGTACACAAGTACAAAGCATCAGAGGTATATTAAAATTCTATCTTGTTATAGTTCCCCCAAACAACTTACCAATTCATGGAGTAAGTATATATGTATCTAGTATAAGATAACAATGAATAGAAATGGGAATTAAGGGTATAAAGATACTAAAGCAAAAAGATATAAGCCATTTGCAAAAATTGCTCCCTAAAGTAAGGTCACATCCAGAGCCTTTGTGCTAAATTTGGGAAAGCAAGCTGGGCCCTAATAGAACAGGCCCATAGATTGGAAGAAGCAGATAAGCCCCAAGCATAAATAGTAAAATCAGAAAAAAAAAAGTTATGCAAATTAAGGAAATCCAAACTATCACTGTCATCTTTGAGATGATATTGATATGTCAGTCAATGAGTAAACACAAGGGTGAGGCCATCTTCTGTTATTAGCATCTTATAAGAATGGGACTGCAACATTCTGTTCCTTGATCACTCATCGACCTGGCCAAGAGTCCACACTGCAGGTGTGCTCCCAGTTTAGATCCACAGTTACATAAACTATTCTATGTACCTGTCTTCTCCCCCCTGCCTCTTCCCCGTACCTTCTACCTCCTTCTTCTGCCTGATTTCTCTGTTCCACTGCTCTCTGCCTCTATACTCTCTCTATGCCTTATTAAAGTGTGATTGATGCCTTCCTCCCCAGGTGCTATCAGCCTGATCATTCCCTGCAAATACCAAATAACCAGACTTCCTTGCCCTGAGCTGACTGGAAAGTTCTTTGTAATCTCCTTGTTAAGGCACAAAGTTGGGCACCAGACTGGGATTACTTGTTTGTGGCAGCACCACCACAATGGGCCCCTCAAAAAATACTGCTTAAGCTATGCTTTCTACACCAAGCTTTGTCCTTATCTCCTCAGATTTTAGTTCCCTACCAGATCTTACAAAAATTACTATGTACATATTTTGTATACAAGTGTTAATTACCATGTTGTAAACCCACCTTCTTCACCATCCCCCAAAACAATAGACTGTATTTAGAGCAAGCACTGACACATTTTTATATGTGTATCCTCAGCATCTAGTACGGTGTTTAACATACAGAAGGTTCTGCCTAAATATTTGTTGT